>NW_026441831.1:227500-245000 GCF_025612915.1 Magallana angulata
TTAACTATACCGATTTTCAACAAGAAATTGAAAATTATGGATTGTTTTAGGGGGGTATAATTTCTTAATGAAAGAATTTTTCCTGAAACTAATGCTGATTATATCTTTGTATTTATGTAGTCAAGAAGAAATGAGGGTGTAAGTCTTAATCCCAAAAGTTTTTGGGGGCCTACTTAGTGTTTAACTATATCCATTTTTGAACGTTAAACTGAATAATATGGGTTCTTTCCTAGGGATGTAATTTCTTAATTAAATGATTTTTCATTTAACTAATTAATGCTGTTTAATTCTTGGTATTATTGTAATAAAGGATAAATGAGGGTTTAGGTAACAATTCTGAAACATTTATGGGGTCTCTCAAGCGTTTAAGTATACCCATTTGTTAATGCTAAAATAGAAAAAATTGGTTCTTTCTTGGAGTTGATATTTCATAATGAAATGATTTTGCCTAAAACTATTGCTGTTTATTTCTTTGTATTCATGTAATGAAGAATAAATACGCGTGTAGGTATTCATAACAAAAGATTTAGGGAGTTTCCTAAATGATTTACTACACTGATTTTTTAACGATAACATGAAAATTATGGGTTTTCCCTGAAGGTGTTACTTCTCAATAAAAGGATTTTTCCTGAAACTAAAGCTGATTATTTCTTTGTATTAATGCACTAAAGGAGAATTGAGGGTGTAAGTCATAATCTCAAAAGTTTTAGGAGGTCTACTAAGCGTTTAACTATATCCATTTTTTAACGTTAAAATGAAGAATATGGGTTCCTTCATGGGGATGTAATTTCTTAATAAAAAGATTTTTCATTTGACTAATGCTGTTTATTTTTTTGTATTCATGTAATTAAGGTTATATAAGGGCGTAAGTATTCATACCAAAAGATTTAGGGAGTCTCTTAAGCGTTTAATTATATCAGTTTGTTAACGTTAAAACAAAGAATATGGGCTCCTTCATGCGGGTGTAATTTCTAAATAAAAAGATTTTGCCATAAATTAATGCAATTTATTTCTTTGTATTCATGTAATTAAGGATATATAAGGGTGTTAGCATTCATACCAAAAGATTTAGGGAGTTTCCTTAATGATTTAATATACTGAATTTTAAACGATAAACAGAAAATTATGAGTTTTCTCAGGGGGTGTAATTTCTTTATAAAAGGATTTTGCCTAAAGCTAATGCTGATTATTTCTTTGTATTAATGTATTAAAGGATAAATTAGGGTGTAAGTATTAATTTTTAAACATTTATGGAGTCTCTTAAGCGTTTAAGTATATCCATTTGTTAACGTTAAAATGAATAATATGGGTTCCTTCGTGGGGGTGTTATTTCTTAATAAAATGATTTTGCCTTAAACTATTGCTGTTTATTTCTTTGTATTCATGTAATTAAGGATATAAAAGGATGTAGGTATTCATTCCAAAAGATTAAGGAGTTTCCTAACTGATTTACTACACTGATTTTTTAACGATAAAATGAAAATTTTGAGTTTTCTCAGGGGGTGTTATTTCTCAATAAAAGGATTTTCCCTAAAACTAAAGCTGATTATTTCTTTGTATTAATGCACTAAAGGAGAATTGAGAGTGTAAGTCTTAATCCCAAAAGTTTTTGGGGGTCTACTTAGCGTTTAACTATACCTATTTTTGAACGTTAAAATGAAGAATATGGGTTCCTTCCTGAGGATGTAATTTGTTACTAAAGTGATTTTTCATTTAACTGATTTTGTTTATTTCTTTGTATTCATGTAATTAAGGATATATAAGGGAGTAAGTATTCATATCAAAAGATTTAGGGAGTTTCCAAACTAATTAAGTCTACTGATTTTTTAACGATAAACAGAAAATTATGAGTTTTCTCAGGGGGTGTAATTTCTTTATAAAAGGATTTTGCCTAAAGCTAATGCTGATTATTTCTTTGTATTAATGTATTAAAGGATAAATTAGGGTGTAAGTATTAATTTTTAAACATTTATGGAGTCTCTTAAGCGTTTAAGTATATCCATTTGTTAACGTTAAAATGAATAATATGGGTTCCTTCATGGGGGTGTTATTTCTTAATAAAATGATTTTGCCTTAAACAATCGCTGTTTATTTCTTTGTATTCATGTAATCAAGGATATAAAAGGGTGTAGGTATTCATACCAAAAGATTAAGGAGTTTCCTAACTGATTTACTACACTGATTTTTTAACGATAAAATGAAAATTTTGAGTTTTCTCAGGGGGTGTTATTTCTCAATAAAAGGATTTTCCCTAAAACTAAAGCTGATTATTTCTTTGTATTAATGCACTAAAGGAGAATTGAGGGTGTAAGTCTTAGTCCCAAAAGTTTTTGGGGGTCTACTTAGCGTTTAACTATACCTATTTTTGAACGTTAAAATGAAGAATATGGGTTCCTTCCTGAGGATGTAATTTCTTAATAAAGTGATTTTTCATTTAACTGATTTTGTTTATTTCTTTGTATTCATGTAATTAAGGATATATAAGGGTGTAAGTATTCATATCAAAAGATTTAGGGAGTTTCCAAACTAATTAAGTCTACTGATTTTTTAACGATAAACAGAATATTTTGAGTTTTCTCAGGGGGTGTAATTTCTTTATAAAAGGATTTTGCCTAAAGCTAATGCTGATTATTTCTTTGTATTAATGTATCAAAGGAGAAATACGGGTGTTATTATTGATCCCAAAAGTTTTAGGGGGCTTCCGGAGCATTTAACTATATCCCTATTTTAACATTAAAATGAAGAATATTGGCTTCTTCCTAGGGATGTAATTTCTTTATAGAAATATTTGTCCTTAAATTAACACCGATTATTTCTTTGTAGGAATGTATTAACGGATAAATAAGGGTGCAAATATTGATCCGAAAAGATTTCGAGGGTTTCCTTAGTGTTTTACTTTACTGATTTGTTCACGTTAAACCAAAATTATTCAGCTCCTTGATGGGGGTATAATTTTATAATAAAAGGAGTTTACTTGCACTTATGGAGATTATTTCTGTGTATTAATATCATTAAAGATAAATAAGGGTACAATCATTGATTACAAAAGACTTAACAACGTTTTTTTGTAAATGTCTCACATACACACTTTTCTGTATATTCGTTCGTCATTGTATGAAGTTTACAACATTATTCTGAATAGTATATTTCATGTATAACACTTAAAAGAAACTATTATAACAGTTTAAGATGTGTAACTACATTTAGTTTAAACGCTTGACACCCAACATGTATTGTACACAATGTACATATAACATTCGTCAATTATATGTGTAAATAAACAACTACGGGATCAACAGTTGACAAAACAATCAAGTACAGTATAAAGAACAATTATTAACACTTATTTTATGCAAACCTACCTTGCATTAGTCTGATTTAATCCAAAAACACAAGTATAATCCATATCACCTTGAAATCATTTTGTCACAAATGTTTTTTTTTAACACCGAGCCCGATCGAATCTCGAGCCCGATAATTTCCGGCTAGTGTTTTGGGCCTTTTTCTCTGTTGTAATTGGTGTAGAATAACACTGAAATAGAATAGGAATATTTGATTTATTTCCAGTAACTCTTATTGCCATAATCACAAGAATTTATGGTCCCTGCAAAAAAAGTGTTACTTGTAACTTAATCCAATATTTTGGTCCTCTAAACCCCAGAGATTTATTTTAAGGAAATTCATGAAATATTGCATCAAATGGACATTTTCTTCATGATTTATTGTTTATTGTAAAGTTCTTAAGAGATTATAACTAAAATATTTCACAGTTAAAGCCTCTGAAAAAATTTGGACCCCCTCGAGTAAGCCCATATTTCTCTACTTTTGGTCAAATAAAGCACAGACTGTAGGGGGTCTAAATATGTAATGCTCCTTGTAAATATTAATTTCTGCCTGATTTATTCTTTAATTACATGTATTCAAGAGAATATAACAAATGAATTTCACAATTAAAGCCCTTTAAAAATTTAAGGGACCTTGGAGTAGACCCATTTTTTTCAATTTTGGATAAAATAAAGTGCAAACTGCGCAGGGTGTAAACATGAAAATAAGCATCATATTGTTGATTTCTACATGATTTATTGTTTATTGTAAAGCCCTTAAGAGATTATAACTGAAAAACTCTACAGTTAAACCCTCTGAAAAAAATTTAACCCACTTGAAAAAGCCATTAAATTTCAATTTGACGTTAAATATTGGGCATAGTAAGTCCCTTCGGAAACCCTCTAAATCTTAGGTATCAATATTTCAAGCATTATTTGTCCTAATACACATATATACAAAGGATATAGGACCCTTAGTTAAAAGAATTACCCCTCTGTTATGAATTTATACCCCCCGGAGTATTCCAATAAATTCCATTTTGACGTTAAATATAATGAATACTAAATTCCTCATGACCCCCACTAAATCTTTTAGTATTAAAATTTCTGCCCTATTTTATCCTAGTTCACATGAAAACAAAAGATTTAACACCATTACTATAAAGAAATACCCCTGTATTATGAATTTATACCCCCCAGAGAATGCCCAAAAATTTCCATTTGACGTTAAATATTTAGTATACTAAATCCCTCCTGACCCCCACTAAACCTCTAAGTATTAAACTTTATACCCTATTTTATCCAAGTGCACATCAAAACAAAGGATAAAATACCATTAGCTTAAAAAAATACCCCTGTATTATGAATTTATACCCCTCTGAGAATACCCAAAAATTTCCATTTCAAGTTAAATATAATGAATACTAAATCCCTCCTGACCCCCACCAAACCTATAAGTATTAATATTTCTACCCTATTTTATCATAATACACATTAAAACAAAAGATTTAGCAGCATTAGTTCTGAGAAAAAGCCCTGCATTATGAATTTATACCCCCCTGAGAATACCCAAAAATTTCCATTTGACGTTAAATATTTGGTATACTAAATCCCTCCTGACCCCCACTAAACCTTTAAGTATTAATATTTCTACCCTATTTTATCCTAATGCACATCAAAACAAAGGATAACATACCATTAGCTTAAAGAAATACCCCTGTATTATGAATTTATACCCCTCTGAGAATACCCAAAAATTTCCATTTGACGTTAAATATATGGTATACTAAATCCCTTCGGAAACCCTCTAAATCTGTAAGTATCAATATTTCTCCCCTTAATTATCCTAATACATACTAAGAGCAAGGAGATATCATAACAAGTTTAAAGGAATACCCTTGTATTATGAATTTATGCCTGCCAAAGTAAACCCATAATTTTGAATTTCCCGCTAATTATATGGTATACTAAATCCCTTCGGACCACCTCTTAATCTATAAGCATCAATAATTCTACCCTCATTTATCCTAATATACATTAAAACAAAGATGTAAGGACCCATAGATAGCAGGAGTACCCTTGTATTATCAATTTATACCCCCCTGAGTATACCCATAATTTTCAATTTGACGTTAAATATAAAGCATGCTAAATCCCTCCTGACCCCCACCAAACCTCTAAGTATGAATATTTCTACCCTATTTTATCCAAGTACACATAAAAACAAAAGATTTAACACCATTAGTATAAAGAAATACCCCTGTATTATGAATTTATACCCCCCAGAGAATGCCCAAAAATTTCCATTTGACGTTAAATATTTGGTATACTAAATCCCTCCTGACCCCCACTAAACCTTTAAGCATTAATATTTCTACCCTATTTTATCCTAATACACATCAAAACAAAGGATAACATACCATTAGCTTAAAGAAATACCCCTGTATTATGAATTTATACCCCTCTGAGAATACCCAAAAATTTCCATTTGACGTTAAATATATGGTATACTAAATCCCTTCGGAAACCCTCTAAATCTGTAAGTATCAATATTTCTTCCCTTAATTATCCTAATACATACTAAGAGCAAGGAGATATCATGACAAGTTTAAAAGAATACCCTTGTATTATGAATTTATGCCTCCCAAAGTAAACCCATAATTTTGAATTTCCCGCTAATTATATGGTATACTAAATCCCTTCGGACCACCTCTTAATCTATCAGCATCAATAATTCTACCCTCATTTATCCTAATATACATTAAAACAAAGATGTAAGGACCCATAGATA
Source organism: Magallana angulata (assembly GCF_025612915.1). NCBI lineage: Eukaryota > Metazoa > Mollusca > Bivalvia > Ostreida > Ostreidae > Magallana > Magallana angulata. Next base: position 233,615 of record NW_026441831.1, read on the forward strand.
GCAGGAGTACCCTTGTATTATCAATTTATACCCCCCTGAGTATACCCATAATTTTCAATTTGACGTTAAATATAAAGCATACTAAATCCCTCCTGACCCCCACTAAACCTCTAAGTATGAATATTTCTACCCTATTTTATCCAAGTACACATAAAAACAAAAGATTTAACACCATTAGTATAAAGAAATACCCCTGTATTATGAATTTATACCCCCCAGAGAATGCCCAAAAATTTCCATTTGACGTTAAATATTTGGTATACTAAATCCCTCCTGACCCCCACTAAACCTTTAAGTATTAAAATTTCTGCCCTATTTTATCCTAATACACATCAAAACAAAGGATAACATACCATTAGCTTAAAGAAATACCCCTGTATTATGAATTTATACCCCTCTAAGAATACCCAAAAATTTCCATTTGACGTTAAATATATGGTATACTAAATCCCTTCGGAAACCCTCTTAATCTGTAAGTATCAATATTTCTTCCCTTAATTATCCTAATACATACTAAGAGCAAGGAGATATCATGACAAGTTTAAAGGAATACCCTTGTATTATGAATTTATACCTGCCAAAGTAAACCCATAATTTTGAATTTCCCGCTAATTATATGGTATACTAAATCCCTTCGGACCACCTCTTAATCTATAAGCATCAATAATTCTACCCTCATTTATCCTAATATACATTAAAACAAAGATGTAAGGACCCATAGATAGCAGGAGTACCCTTGTATTATCAATTTATACCCCCCTGAGTATACCCATAATTTTCAATTTGACGTTAAATATAAAGCATGCTAAATCCCTCCTGACCCCCACTAAACCTCTAAGTATGAATACCTCTACACTATTTTATCCAAGTACACATGAAAACAAAAGATTTAACACCATTTGTATAAAAAAATACCCCTGTATTATGAATTTATACCCCCCAGAGAATGCCCAAAAATTTCCATTTGACGTTAAATATTTGGTATACTAAATCCCTCCTGACCCCCACTAAACCTTTAAGTATTAATATTTCTACCCTATTTTATCCTAATGCACATCAAAACAAAGGATAACATACCATTAGCTTAAAGAAATACCCCTGTATTATGAATTTATACCCCTCTGAGAATACCCAAAAATTTCCATTTGACGTTAAATATATGGTATACTAAATCCCTTCGGAAACCCTCTTAATCTGTAAGTATCAATATTTCTTCCCTTAATTATCCTAATACATACTAAGAGCAAGGAGATATCATAACAAGTTTAAAGGAATACCCTTGTATTATGAATTTATGCCTGCCAAAGTAAACCCATAATTTTGAATTTCCCGCTAATTATATGGTATACTAAATCCCTTCGGACCACCTCTTAATCTATAAGCATCAATAATTCTACCCTCATTTATCCTAATATACATTAAAACAAAGATGTAAGGACCCATAGATAGCAGGAGTACCCTTGTATTATCAATTTATACCCCCCTGAGTATACCCATAATTTTCAATTTGACGTTAAATATAAAGCATACTAAATCCCTCCTGACCCCCACTAAACCTCTAAGTATGAATATTTCTACCCTATTTTATCCAAGTACACATAAAAACAAAAGATTTAACACCATTAGTATAAAGAAATACCCCTGTATTATGAATTTATACCCCCCAGAGAATGCCCAAAAATTTCCATTTGACTTTAAATATTTGGTATAATAAATCCCTCCTGACCCCCACTAAACCTTTAAGTATTAAAATTTCTGCCCTATTTTATCCTAATACACATCAAATCAAAGGATAACATACCATTAGCTTAAAGAAATACCCCTGTATTATGAATTTATACCCCTCTGAGAATACCCAAAAATTTCCATTTGACGTTAAATATATGGTATACTAAATCCCTTCGGAAACCCTCTTAATCTGTAAGTATCAATATTTCTTCCCTTAATTATCCTAATACATATTAAGAGCAAGGAGATATCATGACAAGTTTAAAGGAATACCCTTGTATTATGAATTTATACCTGCCAAAGTAAACCCATAATTTTGAATTTCCCGCTAATTATATGGTATACTAAATCCCTTCGGACCACCTCTTAATCTATCAGCATCAATAATTCTACCCTCATCTATCCTAATATACATTAAAACAAAGATGTAAGGACCCATAGATAGCAAGAGTACCCTTGTATTATCAATTTATACCCCCCTGAGTATACCCATAATTTTCAATTTGACGTTAAATATAAAGCATACTAAATCCCTCCTGACCCCCACTAAACCTCTAAGTATGAATATTTCTACCCTATTTTATCCAAGTACACATAAAAACAAAAGATTTAACACCATTAGTATAAAGAAATACCCCTGTATTATGAATTTATACCCCCCAGAGAATGCCCAAAAATTTCCATTTGACGTTAAATATTTGGTATAATAAATCCCTCCTGACCCCCACTAAACCTTTAAGTATTAAAATTTCTAGCCTATTTTATCCTAATACACATCAAAGCAAAGGATAACATACCATTAGCTTAAAGAAATACCCCTGTATTATGAATTTATACCCCTCTGAGAATACCCAAAAATTTCCATTTGACGTTAAATATATGGTATACTAAATCCCTTCGGAAACCCTCTTAATCTGTAAGTATCAATATTTCTTCCCTTAATTATCCTAATACATATTAAGAGCAAGGAGATATCATGACAAGTTTAAAGGAATACCCTTGTATTATGAATTTATACCTGCCAAAGTAAACCCATAATTTTGAATTTCCCGCTAATTATATGGTATACTAAATCCCTTCGGACCACCTCTTAATCTATAAGCATCAACAATTCTACCCTCATTTATCCTAATATACATTAAAACAAAGATGTAAGGACCCATAGATAGCAGGAGTACCCTTGTATTATCAATTTATACTCCCCTGAGTATACCCATAATTTTCAATTTGACGTTAAATATAAAGCATACTAAATCCCTCCTGACCCCCACTAAACCTCTAAGTATGAATATTTCTACCCTATTTTATCCAAGTACACATAAAAACAAAAGATTTAACACCATTAGTATAAAGAAATACCCCTGTATTATGAATTTATACCCCCCAGAGAATGCCCAAAAATTTCCATTTGACGTTAAATATTAGGTATACTAAATCCCTCCTGACCCCCACTAAACCTTTAAGTATTAATATTTCTACCCTATTTTATCCTAATACACTTCAAAACAAAGGATAACATAACATTAGCTTAAAGAAATACCCCTGTATTATGAATTTATACCCCTCTGAGAATACCCAAAAATTTCCATTTGACGTTAAATATATGGTATACTAAATCCCTTCGGAAACCCTCTTAATCTGTAAGTATCAATATTTCTTCCCTTAATTATCCTAATACATACTAAGAGCAAGGAGATATCATGACAAGTTTAAAGGAATACCCTTGTATTATGAATTTATACCTGCCAAAGAAAACCCATAATTTTGAATTTCCCGCTAATTATATGGTATACTAAATCCCTTCGGACCACCTCTTAATCTATAAGCATCAACAATTCTACCCTCATTTATCCTAATATACATTAAAACAAAGATGTAAGGACCCATAGATAGCAGGAGTACCCTTGTATTATCAATTTATACCCCCCTGAGTATACCCATAATTTTCAATTTGACGTTAAATATATGGTATACTAAATCCCTTCGGAAACCCTATAACTCTGTAAGTATCAATATTTCTACCCTTAATTATCCTAATACATACTAAGAGCAAGGAGATATCACCACTAGTATAAAGAAATACCCCTGTATTATGAATTTATACCTGCCAAAGTAAACCCATAATTTTGAATTTCCCGCTAATTATATGGTATAATAAATCCCTTTGGACAACCTCTTAATCTATAAGCATCAATATTTCTACCCTCATTTATCCTAATGTACATTAAAACAAAGATGTTAGGACCCATAGATAACAGGAGAAACATTGTTTTATCAATTTATACCCCCTGAGTATAGGAAGAAATTTCAATTTGACATTAAATATAAGGCATATTAAATCCCTTTGGAAACCCTCTTATCATTAAATACAAATATTTTAATCCTTGTTTACCCTAATACACATGAATACAAAGGAATTAGGAACCTTAGTTAAAAGAATTAACGCTGTATTATGAATTTATACCCACCTAAGTGAACCTATAATTTTCAATTTACTGGAAATAATATGGTATACTAAATCCATTATGACCCCCACTTAATCTATAAGTATGAACAATTAAACCCTAATTTATCCTAATACACATTATAACGAAGGAATAAGAACCACTAGATCAAAGGATTACCTCTTAATTATGAATTTATACCAACCTAAGAGAACCTATATTTTTCAATTTACCGAAAATAATATGGTATACTAAATCCATTATGACCCCCACTTAATCTATAAGTATGAACAATTAAACCCTAATTTATCCTAATACACATTATAACAAAGGAATAAGAACCACTAGATCAAAGGATTACCTCTTAATTATGAATTTATACCAACCTAAGAGAACCTATATTTTTCAATTTACCGAAAATAATATGGTATACTAAATCCATTATGACCCCCACTTAATCTATAAGTATGAACAATTAAACCCCAATTTATCCTAATACACATTATAACAAAGGAATAAGAACCACTAGATCAAAGGATTACCTCTTAATTATGAATTTATACCAACCTAAGAGAACCTATATTTTTCAATTTACCGAAAATAATATGGTATACTAAATCCATTATGACCCCCACTTAATCTATAAGTATGAACAATTAAACCCTAATTTATCCTAATACACATTATAACGAAGGAATAAGAACCACTAGATCAAAGGATTACCTCTTAATTATGAATTTATACCAACCTAAGAGAACCTATATTTTTCAATTTACCGAAAATAATATGGTATACTAAATCCATTATGACCCCCACTTAATCTATAAGTATGAACAATTAAACCCTAATTTATCCTAATACACATTATAACAAAGGAATAAGAACCACTAGATCAAAGGATTACCTCTTAATTATGAATTTATACCCCCCTAAGTGAACCCATAAATTTCAATTTGACGTTAAATATAGTGCAAACTAAATCCCCTCTGACACCCTCTAAATCTTTAAGTATGAATATTTTAACACTAATTTATCCTAATGTACATAAAAGCAAAAGAAATAACCACATTAGTTTAAAGTATCACCCCTTTTTTGAGAATTTGGAGCCCCTTAAGTGTTACCATAATGTTAAATCAAATGTTACAGATATGGTAGCGACATCTTTGAAGTTGTCGATCATGATCATTATCCTTACGTTAATTCAAGTATTTCGACATCCTGTCAATGCGATAACCCTTAAAAGTTAACGGTATTGACTTAATTTTAACGATTTTGATCCGCTCAAAAAATTTACCCTATCAGTGATGATGAGGAAAAAAGTGACAAAAGCAGGGTCACGGTACTCCGAAGTTATCTATTATTTTGAAAATCTTTGCGTTATTTCAAGTTTTTCGACATCAGATCAATGGGATAATCTTAATTAGTTAACGATATAATCTTGATTTGAATGATTTATATCCGTTCAACAATTTTCACTTTCCCCCACTTTCCAAAAGATTAAGTTACGAGGCACAGGACCAAACCCCGTGGTTAGACATGTCATCGAGATCTGGGCCGCTATGGGGAATCTTGGATATTTTGAGGCGGAATATGGTCTCGCGACATAAAATAAAGTGGATTACATAAAAAAGTTACCGATATAATCATTTTATAGATCTATTTTGACGCTTTTTGGATTTCCATTTGGACTTAGAAATTTTCAGCGAAAATGCAAATTACAAGAGAGCACAGGGCAAACCGTACAAAATAGGATCCTTCTTTGCATATATCTGAGATATATCCACCGAAACATGATAATTTCTCCCCATGAGTTCAGAATATAGCAATAAATAAAAAAATAAGAGCCAAAAAGGGATGTTTTTATTGGAAAAATAGAGATTTTAGGGGGTCTCAAGGTCATTAACATAAGATAGGATAAATGTTTGCATATATTTAAGAAACAGGTGTTGAAACATAATGATTAATGCAAAAAAGTCTGCTAACCCTGCATAAATAAAAGAATTAGAGCCAAAAAAGGATAAATTGACCATTAAGTTACCAAAAGTGTGCCAGATAGTAAGTCCCAAAAGTCATTAATTAGAGGTCCCAGGTGAGTTAAAAGTGACTAACGTTAATGAGTATTGTCCAAAGTATCATCAGTAAGCAATTGTTTTCCAATTACAGCATTAGAAATGCTAACCCCAGCTATGGACCATTTACTATATAACATGATACAAAAGATTAAGTTACAAAGCACACTTTTTAGGAGTGGTCCTGTGACGTTATTTCCGGTGATATCTGTACCAATTCTAGCTAAAGTATGCAACTCATTAAAATCTTGCTAATTATACCTTAGAATAATGTTTAGAAGCAAAAAATGAGCTAACCACAGGTGTTTGAAAAGTGTGCTTTTGTAACTTAATCCCAAAAATCGGAAATTTTGAAAATTGCGATATTTTCCGAAAAAACGATTTTTGAGCAGGAATCAAAGCCTAACATTGTTCCTTATCTAAATTCCAATGTTTCCACCAAGTTTGAATGCTCTAGGACGATAAATAAGAAAAGAGTTGAGGAGGATGTAATTTTTTGCACCATAGTGAAGATGATCCTGAGATTTGTATACCCCACCAGACCTAAATTTTTTCCAGAATTTTGAGAGCTTTTTTACTTTTAGGGGGTTAGGTGAGGGTTAGAATCCAACTTAAAAAACAGGAAGCTACAGTTAATTGGCCACCGAGAACGTTTCTAACCCCCTGTAAATAAGCGACCAAAATGCAAAGTGTGCTTTGTAACTTAAAAATTTTTTGAGCTCCGAATTTTTGGACTTCCAATAGGGGGTTAGAGGACTTTTTTGTTTTAGATTGTAGATTGGACCTTATGTAACAATCTAAAACAAAAAAAAACCGCTAACCCCGTAGTTTATGACCCTAACCCCAGCCTTTGAAAGTTTAAGTTACAAAAAGTGTGCCGGCGCTGCTAATTAGGGTTAGGGTTAGGGTTAGGGTTAGGGTTAGGGTTAGGGTTAGGGTTAGGGGTTAGGGTTAGGGTTAGGGTTAGGGTTAGGGTTAGGGTTAGGGTTAGGTTAGGGTTAGGGTTAGGGTTAGGGTTAGGGTTAGGGTTAGGGTTAGGGTTAGGGTTAGGGTTAGGGTTAGGGTTAGGGTTAGGGTTAGGGTTAGGGTTTGGGTTAGGGTTAGGGTTAGGGTTAGGGTTAGGGTTAGGGTTAGGGTTAGGGTTAGGGTTAGGGTTAGGGTTTGGGTTAGGGTTAGGGTTAGGGTTAGGGTTAGGGTTAGGGTTAGGGTTAGGGTTAGGGTTGGGTTGGGTTAGGGTTAGGGTTAGGGTTAGGGTTAGGGTTAGGGTTAGGGTTAGGGTTAGGGGTTAGGGTTAGGGTTAGGGTTAGGGTTAGGGTTAGGGTTAGGGTTAGGGTTAGGGTTAGGTTAGGGTTAGGTTAGGGTTAGGGTTAGGGTTAGGGTTAGGGTTAGGGTTAGGGTTAGGGTTAGGGTTAGGGTTAGGGTATAGGCACTTTGACGAGATGCGTGTGCGGGAATGCGGGACTCCGCCTATTAATCCTCGTGACTGTCAATCATTTCTTTCTATAAATATCTGATGATTTGGTGTTTTATCATTCTTTTGATTGTGACTTTGTTGGATTATATGGGTTTTTCACTTGTTAAAGGTAACTGCTTTTTTTAATATCATTATTTAATTGCTCATTATCCTGCATTCTAATGTTAAGTAGCAATAGATATGAAATTTTATAAACATAGTAGTTATTCCTGGTAGTAATTGATAGACTATTGAATTGATCTATAGTTTACAATTAAATTTCAATTGTAGCAAGATATTCATCAAATGTAGTGAATGATTGATATTAATGAAACTTTTTGATATACTTAATTAAGATAATTACGTTTAAAACTTTGGCTCATTAAACTTAAGGTCTAACATTGTTTTACTCTGTGTTGAACCCGTGTATACACTGGGATCAACTAGGGTATACCCTGGGTATACCCCGGGTATACCCTGGGTTTACCCCGGGTATACCCTTGGTGTACCCAGGGTATACCCTGGGTTAAACCCGGGTATATCCTGGGTTTAACCCAGGTATACCCTGAGTTTATCCCGGGTTTAACCCGGGTATACCCTGGGTTTACCCCGGGTATACCCTGGGTTAAACCCGGGTATACCCTGGGTTAAACCCGGGTATACCCTGGGTTAAACCTGGGTATACTCTAGGTTAAACCCGCGTTTAATCTGTGTTAAACCCGGGCATACTCTTGGTTAAACCCAGCGTATACCCTGGGTTTTACCCGGGTTTACCCTGGATTAAACCATGGTAAAGGCCGAGTTATATTTAGGTTTACCCCGGAATATACCCTAGACTATACTCGGGTTTAACCCAAGGTTGATCTTTGAGAATAGAGTTTAATATATATTTTTGTTAAAAAATTAATTAATTGAGATATAATGCCGGGTAATTATTTCTTATCATCATCTAAGTTGAAAATTAGATATTATAAAAAAAAAAAAGCTTTTCTCATTACGAGTGTCTAAACACGTCATATTTTTTAAAAATTTTAGATGGATATGGAAGATACGGAACAAACTTTTTCTGAAACGGTGTTGGAGAATTTCAACCTAGCCAAGGCGTACAATTCTGTATCTGAAACACCACAACTCTTTTTAAGAAGGGATGATCGGATTTTTGGAAGATGTCTGACAGTCGATGAAGTAGAAAGAGAAGTATGGTTGAGATATTCCTTTGACATTGATGGATGCGTTGTGGAGTTTAAATCTTTGGCCGCAATAAGAATGCCCGTGAGACATATCACACTGTTTCCAAATGATAATGCAAGTCTACGGAACGTTAGAGGCTTTTTGAAAAAGCACGTCAGATTAACAGAATACAGTAAAAGCGAACTTATGACCTTCTCAAACAGCTTAGGGTTCCAGCTATTTTATGAAAGAGGGTGGGAATGTTGGATAGCTTTAATTCCTATGCACCAGATGCATTCAGTTGCATTATCCATTCAGCAAGTGAGACAACAAGCCCTCGCCACATTTCTTCAGCTGAGAGAGAATTTTAAAAATACACTAATGGCTCTTGCTTTGCGTGGAGAGGCTAGAAGAACTCTCGAAAAGAATGACATAAATGACGTTCGAAAAATGTTCATTTTACCTGACGATTGTTATGCAATACTCGATGCTTTGCAAGCATCTTTAAACCAACTGACCCAAACTGGACTTTTGAGACCAATCATATTTTGCTTCCGCTTTGGTGAAAAAATGACCTGTGGATTATCATTGTCAGATTTTAATACCCAATTTACATTGCGTACAACTATCCATGTTGCTGCAAACATACTGTCAGACTCTGAAGAAGTTGATCTTCTTTGGTCTACTGCGGGATTGCAACAAATCATCGGCCACAGAGGAACACTTTGTACATGCTTATCATTCAAAGACTGTGCCAACTATCAGAGCAATCTAGATGGAAGACCAATGGATATAAAAACTTGTTTGCGGACGATTTGTCGTTTTCCACACGAGGTGCAGTTTGTTCAACTTTACGCTGACATTCCACATCGTCAACCCAATTGTCGATATCATCCAGTGTCGGGTTGCATTGTTGGAGGTATGTGTTTCCCACGATCGACAGCAGAGGCATTCCTACGCGACGCTGATCATTATATATCTACATTGCAAAGCAACTGGACATTACTAAGGAGAAGTACATGTAGGATTGAATTTGTTGTTTCGCAGGATTCAGTTGCTGACCATATAAATGCTATGGATTTTATTAATTTAACCAATCTAGAAGTACTTTTAGAAACTGTACCTCTGTTGGTGCCTTTTCCTTTGCATATTCTAACATGCATTCGACATTTGGGTTTATGGATTTGCAAGGAACTTAAAGAATTATTGAACGAGTATAAAAAAACAGGAAATGTGCGTGCCACCTGGCAATCCTATCAGTTGGAACTAGCCTCCGAAAAACTTTTGTGGGGAAAGCCACTTTGTGGAAGGAGTACATCTTACTCTATCAATCTAGGACCAGGAGCTCTTGGTCCCAGTAGAAGTTCAACTGACCACTATGGATTTCTATCTTTAGAAGTGTACTCAACCTGTATGCAAAACGAATATAGCATTCCCCCACAAGAAATATGGACAACATCTGAGGTCATATCTAAGATGATAAAACGGTCAGTGGGATTGCACGATCACTTGGATGGCAGCTATGGAGTCATTGGTCGACATTTGGTTGTTGCCTTACTACATGACCTGCACGAAACTGGCAAGGCTGCCAGTTACGTTCTTTTTGAAGATTTCCTACGAGAGATAAAATCTTGCAAGACAACATTTAAGACAGTCGGTGCTGTAACAATTAGATCGCTGGTCAAACTGTTAACAACAAACAGAAGAACAAATTCCCAAATGGTTTTCCCCAGCTTGTACCTGCTCTTGGATAAAAGTAATATATCAGTGGCAGAAGTCATAAAAGCTGGTATTCTTGAACTTGACCTTAAACATTTTCCAGCTGTTACAACATATGACAGGCATGGGAATATGACACTGACTTGGTCATTTAATGATAAATTCTGGACGGTTGTATATGACAAACGTTCTACAGATATCACAGAAAACACACTTGTCACAATATCAGATTTAGTAAGAGGTGAATTGGAAAAACGGGGGCTAATATACCCAAGTAAGATTAAGAAAACCCCAAAGATTCTTCCTTGGTTAACAATGTGCCTTCGAAGGCTCCAGAAAGAAAATATGGATATGGAACAATTAGTAATAACAATGACGTATATCAGCTGTATTGCACTTTTGATGCAGGGCCAATATGTCGAATATGACAGGTTAGCTTTACTGACGATCGACCTACCGGTAGATAAAAACAAACTGATCGCCTTGGAGATTTTGTCAAAGTTGCAATTGGCCAGCTTTAGATTTCGCAATTTGCAGTTAAATCGCTTGCACTTCACCATCCCACATAAACTTGAAATGTTGACAGGTGCAGAAAAGAAAAGTACGAAGAAGGGAGAAACAAAGCAATCAGAAGAGGTTACTACCAATGACAATAAAGTCGAAGAACTCCCCCCAAAATACGTCGATCATGACAATGCTGACGATGACCCTATTCTATTTGATAAAGACATCGGACATCAAAGAACTTCCACTTGCTTCCCGATTTCTACATCCTTGAAAGCTCCCTGGTCAGCCCAAGAGTT
>NW_026441831.1:250000-272500 GCF_025612915.1 Magallana angulata
CATTTATCATTTAACTAATGCTGTTTATTTCTTTGTATTGATGTAATAAAAGATAGATAAGGCTGCAAACATTAACACAAAAAGACTAAGTAGGTGTCCTGTGTGATTAAGTTATACTGACATTTCAACGCGAAGCCGAAAACCATGGGTTCCCTCATGGAGGTTTAAATTCAAGATAAAAGCACTTTTCTTTTAAATTTTACTGGTTATTTCCTTCTATTGATGTAATAAAAGATAAAAAGGGTGCCAGGAAAAATTCAAAAAAGATTTAGGAGTTTTTCTTGGTGATTAACCATACTGATAATTTAATGAGAAACAGAAAATCATGGGTTCTGTCATTGGGGTGGAATTTTTGAACAAGAGCATTTATCATTTAACTAATGCTGTTTATTTCTTTGTATTGATGTAATAAAAGATAGATAAGGCTGCAAACATTAACACAAAAAGACTAAGTAGGTGTCCTGTGTGATTAAGTTATACTGACATTTCAACGCGAAGCCGAAAACCATGGGTTCCCTCATGGAGGTTTAAATTCAAGTTAAAAGCACTTTTCTTTTAAATTTTACTGGTTATTTCCTTCTATTGATGTAATAAAAGATAAAAAGGGTGCCAGGAAAAATTCAAAAAAGATTTAGGAGTTTTTCTTGGTGATTAACCATACTTATAATTTAATGAGAAACAGAAAATCATGGGTTCTGTCATTGGGGTGGAATTTTTGAACAAAAGCATTTATCATTTAACTAATGCTGTTTATTTCTTTGTATTGATGTAATAAAAGATAGATTAGGCTGCAAATATTAACACAAAAAGACTAAGTAGATGTCCTGTGTGATTAACTGTACTGACATTTCAACGCGAAGCCGAAAACCATGGGTTCCCTCATGGAGATTTAAATTCAAGTTAAAAGCACTTTTCTTTTAAGTTTTACTGGTTATTTTCTTGTATTGATGTAATAAAAGATAAAAAAGGGTGCCAGGATAAATTCAAAAAAGATTTAGGTGTTTTTCTTAGTGACTCACTATATTAATTTTCTCGGTATGAACTGAAAATTATGAGCTCTTTTCCGAGCTTCAACTTCTGAATAAAATGATTTCTCACTTAATTAATGCTGATATTTCCCTTGTATTCATTTTATAACAGGTAGTTTAGGGTGCAAATATTAATCAAAGCAGGTTTAGGGTTAAGGTTAGGTTTAGGTTTAGGTTAAGGGTTAGGGTTAGGGTTAGGGTAAGTTTTTCGGTTAAATTGAAGTAGGGTAAAGGCATATTTACGAAATCATTTGCTGTATCAACTCGTCAATGTCACCGAATTGTCACGTGGTCTGTGAAGGGCGGAGTTGAAGCTGGATTGATACATATATATAGTGATTGTTGTTTAGGTTAAATTTCTTTACCAGCCATTTTACCTCACATTTAAACCTGAAACCATAAACTTGTTGTTGAACCCTGTATGGGGGTTAAGTTTTGAACTTATACTTCAGTAGAAGCTCTTTTAAGACGAAACAAAATTCATTTAATGTTCCGGTTTGCATTCAAATTTACAAATATCAATTATTGTAAATGACGAAATGAACTCTTCTTAAAACTCCCACAATAGATGTTAAGCTGTAATGTTTGATGTAAAAGGTTAAGGTTAAAAGATGAACCTTAAATGTCTTATTGAGTTTTCTAGGTATTAGTAAAATTGTGTAAAGTCAACACAGCAGACATAACCGCAAGTTTCCAATTTTACTTCTGATTCCAAGGAACCTAACATTAGGGGCCTACATATTGCAAATCAATTTCAACAAGAGTACCCCCTCTAACTAATGATAATCATTAAAAATCATTTCATGAATATTAACAACACATATAAGCCTTCAAGTATAGCAACTCTCAATTTTTACAAACATTTTGACGGGTACTTTTTTCCCCCAAACTGTCCCTTGCTGCCAAAAGGTTCTTCGATTTCAACTGATTGTCTATGATTAAGATTACTGTAATATAAGCAATATATTCCAAAAGATTTAGAAGGTTTCCTTGCTGATTAACCATACTGATAATTTAACAAGAAACAGAAAGTCATGGGCTCCTTCATTGGGGTGACACTTTTAAACAAAAGCATTTATCATTTAACTAATGCTGTCTATTTCTTTGTATTGATGTAATAAAAGATGAATTGGGATGTGAGGGTAAATTCCAAAAGATTTAGAATGTTTTCTTTGTGATTAACCATACTGATAATTAAATGAGAAACAGAAAATCATGGGTTCTGTCATTGGGGTGGAATTTTTAAACAAAAGCAGTTATCATTTAACTAATGCTGTTTATTTCTTTGTATTGATGTAATAAAAGATAGATTAGGCTGCAAATATTAACACAAAAAGACTAATTAGATGTCCTGTGTGATTAACTGTACTGACATTTCAACGCGAAGCCGAAAACCATGGGTTCCCTCATGGAGATTTAAATTCAAGTTAAAAGCACTTTTCTTTTACATTTTACTGGTTATTTTCTTGTATTGATGTAATAAAAGATAAAAAAGGGTGCCAGGAAAAATTCAAAAAAGATTCAGGAGTTTTTCTTGGTGATTAACCATACTGATAATTTATTGAGAAACAGAAAATCATGGGTTCTGTCATTGGGTGGAATTTTTGAATAAAAGCATTTATCATTTAACTAATGCTGTTTATTTCTTTGTATTGATGTAATAAAAGATAGATTAGGCTGCAAATATTAACACAAAAAGACTAAGTAGGTTTCCTATGTGATTAAGTTGTACTGACATTTCAACGCGAAGCCGAAAACCATGGGTTCCCTCGTGGAGGTTGAAATTCAAGTTAAAAGCACTTTTGTTTTAAATTTTACTGGTTATTTCCTTCTATTGATGTAATAAAAGATAAAAAGGGTGCCAGGAAAAATTCAAAAAAGATTTAGGAGTTTTTCTTGGTGATTAACCATACTGATAATTTAATGAGAAACAGAAAATCATGGGTTCTGTCATTGGGGTGGAATTTTTGAACAAGAGCATTTATCATTTAACTAATGCTGTTTATTTCTTTGTATTGATGTAATAAAAGATAGATAAGGCTGCAAACATTAACACAAAAAGACTAAGTAGGTGTCCTGTGTGATTAAGTTATACTGACATTTCAACGCGAAGCCGAAAACCATGGGTTCCCTCATGGAGGTTTAAATTCAAGTTAAAAGCACTTTTCTTTTAAATTTTACTGGTTATTTCCTTCTATTGATGTAATAAAAGATAAAAAGGGTGCCAGGAAAAATTCAAAAAAGATTTAGGAGTTTTTCTTGGTGATTAACCATACTTATAATTTAATGAGAAACAGAAAATCATGGGTTCTGTCATTGGGGTGGAATTTTTGAACAAAAGCATTTATCATTTAACTAATGCTGTTTATTTCTTTGTATTGATGTAATAAAAGATAGATTAGGCTGCAAATATTAACACAAAAAGACTAAGTAGATGTCCTGTGTGATTAACTGTACTGACATTTCAACGCGAAGCCGAAAACCATGGGTTCCCTCATGGAGATTTAAATTCAAGTTAAAAGCACTTTTCTTTTAAGTTTTACTGGTTATTTTCTTGTATTGATGTAATAAAAGATAAAAAAGGGTGCCAGGATAAATTCAAAAAAGATTTAGGTGTTTTTCTTAGTGACTCACTATATTAATTTTCTCGGTATGAACTGAAAATTATGAGCTCTTTTCCGAGCTTCAACTTCTGAATAAAATGATTTCTCACTTAATTAATGCTGATATTTCCCTTGTATTCATTTTATAACAGGTAGTTTAGGGTGCAAATATTAATCAAAGCAGGTTTAGGGTTAAGGTTAGGTTTAGGTTTAGGTTAAGGGTTAGGGTTAGGGTTAGGGTAAGTTTTTCGGTTAAATTGAAGTAGGGTAAAGGCATATTTACGAAATCATTTGCTGTATCAACTCGTCAATGTCACCGAATTGTCACGTGGTCTGTGAAGGGCGGAGTTGAAGCTGGATTGATACATATATATAGTGATTGTTGTTTAGGTTAAATTTCTTTACCAGCCATTTTACCTCACATTTAAACCTGAAACCATAAACTTGTTGTTGAACCCTGTATGGGGGTTAAGTTTTGAACTTATACTTCAGTAGAAGCTCTTTTAAGACGAAACAAAATTCATTTAATGTTCCGGTTTGCATTCAAATTTACAAATATCAATTATTGTAAATGACGAAATGAACTCTTCTTAAAACTCCCACAATAGATGTTAAGCTGTAATGTTTGATGTAAAAGGTTAAGGTTAAAAGATGAACCTTAAATGTCTTATTGAGTTTTCTAGGTATTAGTAAAATTGTGTAAAGTCAACACAGCAGACATAACCGCAAGTTTCCAATTTTACTTCTGATTCCCAGGAACCTAACATTAGGGGCCTACATATTGCAAATCAATTTCAACAAGAGTACCCCCTTTAACTAATGATAATCATTAAAAATCATTTCATGAATATTAACAACACATATAAGCCTTCAAGTATAGCAACTCTCAATTTTTACAAACATTTTGACGGGTACTTTTTTCCCCCAAACTGTCCCTTGCTGCCAAAAGGTTCTTCGATTTCAACTGATTGTCTATGATTAAGATTACTGTAATATAAGCAATATATTCCAAAAGATTTAGAAGGTTTCCTTGCTGATTAACCATACTGATAATTTAACAAGAAACAGAAAGTCATGGGCTCCTTCATTGGGGTGACACTTTTAAACAAAAGCATTTATCATTTAACTAATGCTGTCTATTTCTTTGTATTGATGTAATAAAAGATGAATTGGGATGTGAGGGTAAATTCCAAAAGATTTAGAATGTTTTCTTTGTGATTAACCATACTGATAATTAAATGAGAAACAGAAAATCATGGGTTCTGTCATTGGGGTGGAATTTTTAAACAAAAGCATTTATCATTTAACTAATGCTGTTTATTTCTTTGTATTGATGTAATAAAAGATAGATTAGGCTGCAAATATTAACACAAAAAGACTAATTAGATGTCCTGTGTGATTAACTGTACTGACATTTCAACGCGAAGCCGAAAACCATGGGTTCCCTCATGGAGATTTAAATTCAAGTTAAAAGCACTTTTCTTTTACATTTTACTGGTTATTTTCTTGTATTGATGTAATAAAAGATAAAAAAGGGTGCCAGGAAAAATTTAAAAAAGATTCAGGAGTTTTTCTTGGTGATTAACCATACTGATAATTTATTGAGAAACAGAAAATCATGGGTTCTGTCATTGGGTGGAATTTTTGAATAAAAGCATTTATCATTTAACTAATGCTGTTTATTTCTTTGTATTGATGTAATAAAAGATAGATTAGGCTGCAAATATTAACACAAAAAGACTTAGTAGGTTTCCTATGTGATTAAGTTGTACTGACATTTCAACGCGAAGCCGAAAACCATGGGTTCCCTCGTGGAGGTTGAAATTCAAGTTAAAAGCACTTTTGTTTTAAATTTTACTGGTTATTTCCTTCTATTGATGTAATAAAAGATAAAAAAGGGTGCCAGGAAAAATTCAAAAAAGATTTAGGAGTTTTTCTTGGTGATTAACCATACTGATAATTTAATGAGAAACAGAAAATCATGGGTTCTGTCATTGGGGTGGAATTTTTGAACAAAAGCATTTATCATTTAACTAATGCTGTTTATTTCTTTGTATTGATGTAATAAAAGATAGATTAGGCTGCAAACATTAACACAAAAAGACTAAGTAGGTGTCCTGTGTGATTAACTGTACTGACATTTCAACGCGAAGCCGAAAACCATGGGTTCCATCATGGAGGTTTAAATTCAAGATAAAAGCACTTTTCTTTTAAATTTTACTGGTTATTTCCTTCTATTGATGTAATAAAAGATAAAAAGGGTGCCAGGAAAAATTCAAAAAAGATTTAGGAGTTTTTCTTGGTGATTAACCATACTGATAATTTAATGAGAAACAGAAAATCATGGGTTCTGTCATTGGGGTGGAATTTTTGAACAAGAGCATTTATCATTTAACTAATGCTGTTTATTTCTTTGTATTGATGTAATAAAAGATAGATAAGGCTGCAAACATTAACACAAAAAGACTAAGTAGGTGTCCTGTGTGATTAAGTTATACTGACATTTCAACGCGAAGCCGAAAACCATGGGTTCCCTCATGGAGGTTTAAATTCAAGTTAAAAGCACTTTTGTTTTAAATTTTACTGGTTATTTCCTTCTATTGATGTAATAAAAGATAAAAAGGGTGCCAGGAAAAATTCAAGAAAGATTTAGGAGTTTTTCTTGGTGATTAACCATACTTATAATTTATTGAGAAACAGAAAATCATGGGTTCTGTCATTGGGGTGGAATTTTTGAACAAAAGCATTTATCATTTAACTAATGCTGTTTATTTCTTTGTATTGATGTAATAAAAGATAGATTAGGCTGCAAATATTAACACAAAAAGACTAAGTAGATGTCCTGTGTGATTAACTGTACTGACATTTCAACGCGAAGCCGAAAACCATGGGTTCCCTCATGGAGATTTAAATTCAAGTTAAAAGCACTTTTCTTTTAAGTTTTACTGGTTATTTTCTTGTATTGATGTAATAAAAGATAAAAAAGGGTGCCAGGATAAATTCAAAAAAGATTTAGGTGTTTTTCTTAGTGACTCACTATATTAATTTTCTCGGTATGAACTGAAAATTATGAGCTCTTTTCCGAGCTTCAACTTCTGAATAAAATGATTTCTCACTTAATTAATGCTGATATTTCCCTTGTATTCATTTTATAACAGGTAGTTTAGGGTGCAAATATTAATCAAAGCAGGTTTAGGGTTAAGGTTAGGTTTAGGTTTAGGTTAAGGGTTAGGGTTAGGGTTAGGGTAAGTTTTTCGGTTAAATTGAAGTAGGGTAAAGGCATATTTACGAAATCATTTGCTGTATCAACTCGTCAATGTCACCGAATTGTCACGTGGTCTGTGAAGGGCGGAGTTGAAGCTGGATTGATACATATATATAGTGATTGTTGTTTAGGTTAAATTTCTTTACCAGCCATTTTACCTCACATTTAAACCTGAAACCATAAACTTGTTGTTGAACCCTGTATGGGGGTTAAGTTTTGAACTTATACTTCAGTAGAAGCTCTTTTAAGACGAAACAAAATTCATTTAATGTTCCGGTTTGCATTCAAATTTACAAATATCAATTATTGTAAATGACGAAATGAACTCTTCTTAAAACTCCCACAATAGATGTTAAGCTGTAATGTTTGATGTAAAAGGTTAAGGTTAAAAGATGAACCTTAAATGTCTTATTGAGTTTTCTAGGTATTAGTAAAATTGTGTAAAGTCAACACAGCAGACATAACCGCAAGTTTCCAATTTTACTTCTGATTCCCAGGAACCTAACATTAGGGGCCTACATATTGCAAATCAATTTCAACAAGAGTACCCCCTCTAACTAATGATAATCATTAAAAATCATTTCATGAATATTAACAACACATATAAGCCTTCAAGTATAGCAACTCTCAATTTTTACAAACATTTTGACGGGTACTTTTTTCCCCCAAACTGTCCCTTGCTGCCAAAAGGTTCTTCGATTTCAACTGATTGTCTATGATTAAGATTACTGTAATATAAGCAATATATTCCAAAAGATTTAGAAGGTTTCCTTGCTGATTAACCATACTGATAATTTAACAAGAAACAGAAAGTCATGGGCTCCTTCATTGGGGTGACACTTTTAAACAAAAGCATTTATCATTTAACTAATGCTGTCTATTTCTTTGTATTGATGTAATAAAAGATGAATTGGGATGTGAGGGTAAATTCCAAAAGATTTAGAATGTTTTCTTTGTGATTAACCATACTGATAATTAAATGAGAAACAGAAAATCATGGGTTCTGTCATTGGGGTGGAATTTTTAAACAAAAGCATTTATCATTTAACTAATGCTGTTTATTTCTTTGTATTGATGTAATAAAAGATACATTAGGCTGCAAATATTAACACAAAAAGACTTAGTAGGTTCCCAATTCATCTTTTATTACATCAATACAAAGAAATAGACAGCATTAGTTAAATGATAAATGCTTTTGTTTAAAAGTGTCACCCCAATGAAGGAGCCCATGACTTTCTGTTTCTTGTTAAATTATCAGTATGGTTAATCAGCAAGGAAACCTTCTAAATCTTTTGGAATATATTGCTTATATTACAGTAATCTTAATCATAGACAATCAGTTGAAATCGAAGAACCTTTTGGCAGCAAGGGACAGTTTGGGGGAAAAAAGTACCCGTCAAAATGTTTGTAAAAATTGAGAGTTGCTATACTTGAAGGCTTATATGTGTTGTTAATATTCATGAAATGATTTTTAATGATTATCATTAGTTAAAGGGGGTACTCTTGTTGAAATTGATTTGCAATATGTAGGCCCCTAATGTTAGGTTCCTGGGAATCAGAAGTAAAATTGGAAACTTGCGGTTATGTCTGCTGTGTTGACTTTACACAATTTTACTAATACCTAGAAAACTCAATAAGACATTTAAGGTTCATCTTTTAACCTTAACCTTTTACATCAAACATTTCAGCTTAACATCTATTGTGGGAGTTTTAAGAAGAGTTCATTTCGTCATTTACAATAATTGATATTTGTAAATTTGAATGCAAACCGGAACATTAAATGAATTTTGTTTCGTCTTAAAAGAGCTTCTACTGAAGTATAAGTTCAAAACTTAACCCCCATACAGGGTTCAACAACAAGTTTATGGTTTCAGGTTTAAATGTGAGGTAAAATGGCTGGTAAAGAAATTTAACCTAAACAACAATCACTATATATATGTATCAATCCAGCTTCAACTCCGCCCTTCACAGACCACGTGACAATTCGGTGACATTGACGAGTTGATACAGCAAATGATTTCGTAAATATGCCTTTACCCTACTTCAATTTAACCGAAAAACTTACCCTAACCCTAACCCTAACCCTTAACCTAAACCTAAACCTAACCTTAACCCTAAACCTGCTTTGATTAATATTTGCACCCTAAACTACCTGTTATAAAATGAATACAAGGGAAATATCAGCATTAATTAAGTGAGAAATCATTTTATTCAGAAGTTGAAGCTCGGAAAAGAGCTCATAATTTTCAGTTCATACCGAGAAAATTAATATAGTGAGTCACTAAGAAAAACACCTAAATCTTTTTTGAATTTATCCTGGCACCCTTTTTTATCTTTTATTACATCAATACAAGAAAATAACCAGTAAAACTTAAAAGAAAAGTGCTTTTAACTTGAATTTAAATCTCCATGAGGGAACCCATGGTTTTCGGCTTCGCGTTGAAATGTCAGTACAGTTAATCACACAGGACATCTACTTAGTCTTTTTGTGTTAATATTTGCAGCCTAATCTATCTTTTATTACATCAATACAAAGAAATAAACAGCATTAGTTAAATGATAAATGCTTTTGTTCAAAAATTCCACCCCAATGACAGAACCCATGATTTTCTGTTTCTCATTAAATTATAAGTATGGTTAATCACCAAGAAAAACTCCTAAATCTTTTTTGAATTTTTCCTGGCACCCTTTTTATCTTTTATTACATCAATAGAAGGAAATAACCAGTAAAATTTAAAAGAAAAGTGCTTTTAACTTGAATTTAAACCTCCATGAGGGAACCCATGGTTTTCGGCTTCGCGTTGAAATGTCAGTATAACTTAATCACACAGGACACCTACTTAGTCTTTTTGTGTTAATGTTTGCAGCCTTATCTATCTTTTATTACATCAATACAAAGAAATAAACAGCATTAGTTAAATGATAAATGCTCTTGTTCAAAAATTCCACCCCAATGACAGAACCCATGATTTTCTGTTTCTCATTAAATTATCAGTATGGTTAATCACCAAGAAAAACTCCTAAATCTTTTTTGAATTTTTCCTGGCACCCTTTTTTTTATCTTTTATTACATCAGTAGAAGGAAATAACCAGTAAAATTTAAAAGAAAAGTGCTTTTATCTTGAATTTAAACCTCCATGAGGGAACCCATGGTTTTCGGCTTCCCGTTGAAATGTCAGTATAACTTAATCACATATGAAACCTACTAAGTCTTTTTGTGTTAATATTTGCAGCCTAATCTATCTTTTATTACATCAATACAAAGAAAAAACAGCATTAGTTAAATGATAAATGCTTTTGTTAAAAAATTCCACCCAATGACAGAACCCATGATTTTCTGTTTCTCATTAACTTATCAGTATGGTTAATCACCAAGAAAAACTCCTAAATCTTTTTTGAATTTTTCCTGGCACCCTTTTTTATCTTTTATTACATCAATACAAGAAAATAACCAGTAAAATGTAAAAGAAAAGTGCTTTTAATTTGAATTTAAACCTCCATGAGGGAACCCTTGGTTTTCAGCTTCGCGTTGAAATGTCAGTACAATTTAATCACATAGGAAACCTACTAAGTCTTTTTGTGTTAATATTTGCAGCCTAATGTATCTTTTATTACATCAATACAAAGAAATAAACAGCATTAGTTAAATGATAAATGCTTTTGTTTAAAAATTCCACCCCAATGACAGAACCCATGATTTTCTGTTTCTCATTTAATTATCAGTATGGTTAATCACAAAGAAAACATTCTAAATCTTTTGGAATTTACCCTCACATCCCAATTCATCTTTTATTACATCAATACAAAGAAATAGACAGCATTAGTTAAATGATAAATGCTTTTGTTTAAAAGTGTCACCCCAATGAAGGAGCCCATGACTTTCTGTTTCTTGTTAAATTATCAGTATGGTTAATCAGCAAGGAAACCTTCTAAATCTTTTGGAATATATTGCTTATATTACAGTAATCTTAATCATAGACAATCAGTTGAAATCGAAGAACCTTTTGGCAGCAAGGGACAGTTTGGGGGAAAAAAGTACCCGTCAAAATGTTTGTAAAAATTGAGAGTTGCTATACTTGAAGGCTTATATGTGTTGTTAATATTCATGAAATGATTTTTAATGATTATCATTAGTTAGAGGGGGTACTCTTGTTGAAATTGATTTGCAATATGTAGGCCCCTAATGTTAGGTTCCTGGGAATCAGAAGTAAAATTGGAAACTTGCGGTTATGTCTGCTGTGTTGACTTTACACAATTTTACTAATACCTAGAAAACTCAATAAGACATTTAAGGTTCATCTTTTAACCTTAACCTTTTACATCAAACATTACAGCTTAACATCTATTGTGGGAGTTTTAAGAAGAGTTCATTTCGTCATTTACAATAATTGATATTTGTAAATTTGAATGCAAACCGGAACATTAAATGAATTTTGTTTCGTCTTAAAAGAGCTTCTACTGAAGTATAAGTTCAAAACTTAACCCCCATACAGGGTTCAACAACAAGTTTATGGTTTCAGGTTTAAATGTGAGGTAAAATGGCTGGTAAAGAAATTTAACCTAAACAACAATCACTATATATATGTATCAATCCAGCTTCAACTCCGCCCTTCACAGACCACGTGACAATTCGGTGACATTGACGAGTTGATACAGCAAATGATTTCGTAAATATGCCTTTACCCTACTTCAATTTAACCGAAAAACTTACCCTAACCCTAACCCTAACCCTTAACCTAAACCTAAACCTAACCTTAACCCTAAACCTGCTTTGATTAATATTTGCACCCTAAACTACCTGTTATAAAATGAATACAAGGGAAATATCAGCATTAATTAAGTGAGAAATCATTTTATTCAGAAGTTGAAGCTCGGAAAAGAGCTCATAATTTTCAGTTCATACCGAGAAAATTAATATAGTGAGTCACTAAGAAAAACACCTAAATCTTTTTTGAATTTATCCTGGCACCCTTTTTTATCTTTTATTACATCAATACAAGAAAATAACCAGTAAAACTTAAAAGAAAAGTGCTTTTAACTTGAATTTAAATCTCCATGAGGGAACCCATGGTTTTCGGCTTCGCGTTGAAATGTCAGTACAGTTAATCACACAGGACATCTACTTAGTCTTTTTGTGTTAATATTTGCAGCCTAATCTATCTTTTATTACATCAATACAAAGAAATAAACAGCATTAGTTAAATGATAAATGCTTTTGTTCAAAAATTCCACCCCAATGACAGAACCCATGATTTTCTGTTTCTCAATAAATTATAAGTATGGTTAATCACCAAGAAAAACTCCTAAATCTTTTTTGAATTTTTCCTGGCACCCTTTTTATCTTTTATTACATCAATAGAAGGAAATAACCAGTAAAATTTAAAAGAAAAGTGCTTTTAACTTGAATTTAAACCTCCATGAGGGAACCCATGGTTTTCGGCTTCGCGTTGAAATGTCAGTATAACTTAATCACACAGGACACCTACTTAGTCTTTTTGTGTTAATGTTTGCAGCCTTATCTATCTTTTATTACATCAATACAAAGAAATAAACAGCATTAGTTAAATTTTAAATGCTCTTGTTCAAAAATTCCACCCCAATGACAGAACCCATGATTTTCTGTTTCTCATTAAATTATCAGTATGGTTAATCACCAAGAAAAACTCCTAAATCTTTTTTGAATTTTTCCTGGCACCCTTTTTATCTTTTATTACATCAATAGAAGGAAATAACCAGTAAAATTTAAAAGAAAAGTGCTTTTATCTTGAATTTAAACCTCCATGATGGAACCCATGGTTTTCGGCTTCGCGTTGAAATGTCAGTACAGTTAATCACACAGGACACCTACTTAGTCTTTTTGTGTTAATGTTTGCAGCCTAATCTATCTTTTATTACATCAATACAAAGAAATAAACAGCATTAGTTAAATGATAAATGCTTTTGTTCAAAAATTCCACCCCAATGACAGAACCCATGATTTTCTGTTTCTCATTAAATTATCAGTATGGTTAATCACCAAGAAAAACTCCTAAATCTTTTTTGAATTTTTCCTGGCACCCTTTTTTATCTTTTATTACATCAATAGAAGGAAATAACCAGTAAAATTTAAAACAAAAGTGCTTTTAACTTGAATTTCAACCTCCACGAGGGAACCCATGGTTTTCGGCTTCGCGTTGAAATGTCAGTACAACTTAATCACATAGGAAACCTACTAAGTCTTTTTGTGTTAATATTTGCAGCCTAATCTATCTTTTATTACATCAATACAAAGAAATAAACAGCATTAGTTAAATGATAAATGCTTTTATTCAAAAATTCCACCCAATGACAGAACCCATGATTTTCTGTTTCTCAATAAATTATCAGTATGGTTAATCACCAAGAAAAACTCCTGAATCTTTTTTAAATTTTTCCTGGCACCCTTTTTTATCTTTTATTACATCAATACAAGAAAATAACCAGTAAAATGTAAAAGAAAAGTGCTTTTAACTTGAATTTAAATCTCCATGAGGGAACCCATGGTTTTCGGCTTCGCGTTGAAATGTCAGTACAGTTAATCACACAGGACATCTAATTAGTCTTTTTGTGTTAATATTTGCAGCCTAATCTATCTTTTATTACATCAATACAAAGAAATAAACAGCATTAGTTAAATGATAAATGCTTTTGTTTAAAAATTCCACCCCAATGACAGAACCCATGATTTTCTGTTTCTCATTTAATTATCAGTATGGTTAATCACAAAGAAAACATTCTAAATCTTTTGGAATTTACCCTCACATCCCAATTCATCTTTTATTACATCAATACAAAGAAATAGACAGCATTAGTTAAATGATAAATGCTTTTGTTTAAAAGTGTCACCCCAATGAAGGAGCCCATGACTTTCTGTTTCTTGTTAAATTATCAGTATGGTTAATCAGCAAGGAAACCTTCTAAATCTTTTGGAATATATTGCTTATATTACAGTAATCTTAATCATAGACAATCAGTTGAAATCGAAGAACCTTTTGGCAGCAAGGGACAGTTTGGGGGAAAAAAGTACCCGTCAAAATGTTTGTAAAAATTGAGAGTTGCTATACTTGAAGGCTTATATGTGTTGTTAATATTCATGAAATGATTTTTAATGATTATCATTAGTTAAAGGGGGTACTCTTGTTGAAATTGATTTGCAATATGTAGGCCCCTAATGTTAGGTGCCTGGGAATCAGAAGTAAAATTGGAAACTTGCGGTTATGTCTGCTGTGTTGACTTTACACAATTTTACTAATACCTAGAAAACTCAATAAGACATTTAAGGTTCATCTTTTAACCTTAACCTTTTACATCAAACATTACAGCTTAACATCTATTGTGGGAGTTTTAAGAAGAGTTCATTTCGTCATTTACAATAATTGATATTTGTAAATTTGAATGCAAACCGGAACATTAAATGAATTTTGTTTCGTCTTAAAAGAGCTTCTACTGAAGTATAAGTTCAAAACTTAACCCCCATACAGGGTTCAACAACAAGTTTATGGTTTCAGGTTTAAATGTGAGGTAAAATGGCTGGTAAAGAAATTTAACCTAAACAACAATCACTATATATATGTATCAATCCAGCTTCAACTCCGCCCTTCACAGACCACGTGACAATTCGGTGACATTGACGAGTTGATACAGCAAATGATTTCGTAAATATGCCTTTACCCTACTTCAATTTAACCGAAAAACTTACCCTAACCCTAACCCTAACCCTTAACCTAAACCTAAACCTAACCTTAACCCTAAACCTGCTTTGATTAATATTTGCACCCTAAACTACCTGTTATAAAATGAATACAAGGGAAATATCAGCATTAATTAAGTGAGAAATCATTTTATTCAGAAGTTGAAGCTCGGAAAAGAGCTCATAATTTTCAGTTCATACCGAGAAAATTAATATAGTGAGTCACTAAGAAAAACACCTAAATCTTTTTTGAATTTATCCTGGCACCCTTTTTTATCTTTTATTACATCAATACAAGAAAATAACCAGTAAAACTTAAAAGAAAAGTGCTTTTAACTTGAATTTAAATCTCCATGAGGGAACCCATGGTTTTCGGCTTCGCGTTGAAATGTCAGTACAGTTAATCACACAGGACATCTACTTAGTCTTTTTGTGTTAATATTTGCAGCCTAATCTATCTTTTATTACATCAATACAAAGAAATAAACAGCATTAGTTAAATGATAAATGCTTTTGTTCAAAAATTCCACCCCAATGACAGAACCCATGATTTTCTGTTTCTCAATAAATTATAAGTATGGTTAATCACCAAGAAAAACTCCTAAATCTTTTTTGAATTTTTCCTGGCACCCTTTTTATCTTTTATTACATCAATAGAAGGAAATAACCAGTAAAATTTAAAAGAAAAGTGCTTTTATCTTGAATTTAAACCTCCATGATGGAACCCATGGTTTTCGGCTTCGCGTTGAAATGTCAGTACAGTTAATCACACAGGACACCTACTTAGTCTTTTTGTGTTAATGTTTGCAGCCTAATCTATCTTTTATTACATCAATACAAAGAAATAAACAGCATTAGTTAAATGATAAATGCTTTTGTTCAAAAATTCCACCCCAATGACAGAACCCATGATTTTCTGTTTCTCATTAAATTATCAGTATGGTTAATCACCAAGAAAAACTCCTAAATCTTTTTTGAATTTTTCCTGGCACCCTTTTTTATCTTTTATTACATCAATAGAAGGAAATAACCAGTAAAATTTAAAACAAAAGTGCTTTTAACTTGAATTTCAACCTCCACGAGGGAACCCATGGTTTTCGGCTTCGCGTTGAAATGTCAGTACAACTTAATCACATAGGAAACCTACTAAGTCTTTTTGTGTTAATATTTGCAGCCTAATCTATCTTTTATTACATCAATACAAAGAAATAAACAGCATTAGTTAAATGATAAATGCTTTTATTCAAAAATTCCACCCAATGACAGAACCCATGATTTTCTGTTTCTCAATAAATTATCAGTATGGTTAATCACCAAGAAAAACTCCTGAATCTTTTTTAAATTTTTCCTGGCACCCTTTTTTATCTTTTATTACATCAATACAAGAAAATAACCAGTAAAATGTAAAAGAAAAGTGCTTTTAACTTGAATTTAAATCTCCATGAGGGAACCCATGGTTTTCGGCTTCGCGTTGAAATGTCAGTACAGTTAATCACACAGGACATCTAATTAGTCTTTTTGTGTTAATATTTGCAGCCTAATCTATCTTTTATTACATCAATACAAAGAAATAAACAGCATTAGTTAAATGATAAATGCTTTTGTTTAAAAATTCCACCCCAATGACAGAACCCATGATTTTCTGTTTCTCATTTAATTATCAGTATGGTTAATCACAAAGAAAACATTCTAAATCTTTTGGAATTTACCCTCACATCCCAATTCATCTTTTATTACATCAATACAAAGAAATAGACAGCATTAGTTAAATGATAAATGCTTTTGTTTAAAAGTGTCACCCCAATGAAGGAGCCCATGACTTTCTGTTTCTTGTTAAATTATCAGTATGGTTAATCAGCAAGGAAACCTTCTAAATCTTTTGGAATATATTGCTTATATTACAGGGTTAGGGTTAGGGTTAGGGTTTGGGTTAGGGTTAGGGTTAGGGTTAGGGTTGGGGTAGGGTTAGGGTTAGGGTTAGGGTTGGGGTTGGGTTAGGGTTAGGGTTAGGGTTAGGGTTAGGGTTAGGGTTAGGGTTAGGGTTGGGTTAGGGTTGGGTTAGGGTTAGGGTTAGGGTTAGGGTTAGGGTTAGGGTTGGGTTGGGTTAGGGTTAGGGTTAGGGTTAGGGTTAGGGTTAGGGTTAGGGTTAGGTTAGGGTTAGGGTTAGGGTTGGGGTTAGGGTTAGGGTTAGGGTTAGGGTTAGGGTTAGGGTTAGGGTTAGGGTTAGGGTTAGGGTTAGGGTTAGGGGGTTAGGGTTAGGGTTAGGGTTAGGGTTAGGGTTAGGGTTTGGGGTTAGGGTTAGGGTTAGGGTTAGGGTTAGGGTTAGGGTTAGGGTTAGGGGTTAGGGGTTAGGGTTAGGGTTAGGGTTAGGGTTAGGGTTAGGGTTAGGGGTTAGGGTTAGGGTTAGGGTTAGGGTTAGGGGTTAGGGTTAGGGTTAGGGTTAGGGTTAGGGGTTAGGGGTTAGGGGTTAGGGTTAGGGTTAGGGTTAGGGTTAGGGTTAGGGTTAGGGTTAGGGTTAGGGTTAGGGTTAGGGGTTAGGGTTAGGGTTAGGGTTAGGGTTAGGGTTAGGGTTAGGGTTAGGTTAGGGTTAGGGTTAGGGTTAGGGTTAGGGTTAGGGTTAGGGTTAGGGTTAGGGTTAGGGTTAGGGTTAGGGTTAGGGTTAGGGTTAGGGTTAGGGTTAGGGTTAGGGTTAGGGTTAGGGTTAGGGTTTGGGTTAGGGTTAGGGTTAGGGTTAGGGTTAGGGTTAGGGTTAGGGTTAGGGTTAGGGTTAGGGTTAGGGTTTGGGTTAGGGTTAGGGTTAGGGTTAGGGTTAGGGTTAGGGTTAGGGTTAGGGTTAGGGTTAGGGTTAGGGTTGGGTTGGGTTAGGGTTAGGGTTAGGGTTAGGGTTAGGGTTAGGGTTAGGGTTAGGGTTAGGGTTAGGGGTTAGGGTTAGGGTTAGGGTTAGGGTTAGGGTTAGGGTTAGGGTTAGGGTTAGGGTTAGGTTAGGGTTAGGTTAGGGTTAGGGTTAGGGTTAGGGTTAGGGTTAGGGTTAGGGTTAGGGTTAGGGTTAGGGTTAGGGTTAGGGTTAGGGTTAGGGTTAGGGTTAGGGTATAGGCACTTTGACGAGATGCGTGTGCGGGAATGCGGGACTCCGCCTATTAATCCTCGTGACTGTCAATCATTTCTTTCTATAAATATCTGATGATTTGGTGTTTTATCATTCTTTTGATTGTGACTTTGTTGGATTATATGGGTTTTTCACTTGTTAAAGGTAACTGCTTTTTTTAATATCATTATTTAATTGCTCATTATCCTGCATTCTAATGTTAAGTAGCAATAGATATGAAATTTTATAAACATAGTAGTTATTCCTGGTAGTAATTGATAGACTATTGAATTGATCTATAGTTTACAATTAAATTTCAATTGTAGCAAGATATTCATCAAATGTAGTGAATGATTGATATTAATGAAACTTTTTGATATACTTAATTAAGATAATTACGTTTAAAACTTTGGCTCATTAAACTTAAGGTCTAACATTGTTTTACTCTGTGTTGAACCCGTGTATACACTGGGATCAACTAGGGTATACCCTGGGTATACCCCGGGTATACCCTGGGTTTACCCCGGGTATACCCTTGGTGTACCCAGGGTATACCCTGGGTTAAACCCGGGTATATCCTGGGTTTAACCCAGGTATACCCTGAGTTTATCCCGGGTTTAACCCGGGTATACCCTGGGTTTACCCCGGGTATACCCTGGGTTAAACCCGGGTATACCCTGGGTTAAACCCGGGTATACCCTGGGTTAAACCTGGGTATACTCTAGGTTAAACCCGCGTTTAATCTGTGTTAAACCCGGGCATACTCTTGGTTAAACCCAGCGTATACCCTGGGTTTTACCCGGGTTTACCCTGGATTAAACCATGGTAAAGGCCGAGTTATATTTAGGTTTACCCCGGAATATACCCTAGACTATACTCGGGTTTAACCCAAGGTTGATCTTTGAGAATAGAGTTTAATATATATTTTTGTTAAAAAATTAATTAATTGAGATATAATGCCGGGTAATTATTTCTTATCATCATCTAAGTTGAAAATTAGATATTATAAAAAAAAAAAAGCTTTTCTCATTACGAGTGTCTAAACACGTCATATTTTTTAAAAATTTTAGATGGATATGGAAGATACGGAACAAACTTTTTCTGAAACGGTGTTGGAGAATTTCAACCTAGCCAAGGCGTACAATTCTGTATCTGAAACACCACAACTCTTTTTAAGAAGGGATGATCGGATTTTTGGAAGATGTCTGACAGTCGATGAAGTAGAAAGAGAAGTATGGTTGAGATATTCCTTTGACATTGATGGATGCGTTGTGGAGTTTAAATCTTTGGCCGCAATAAGAATGCCCGTGAGACATATCACACTGTTTCCAAATGATAATGCAAGTCTACGGAACGTTAGAGGCTTTTTGAAAAAGCACGTCAGATTAACAGAATACAGTAAAAGCGAACTTATGACCTTCTCAAACAGCTTAGGGTTCCAGCTATTTTATGAAAGAGGGTGGGAATGTTGGATAGCTTTAATTCCTATGCACCAGATGCATTCAGTTGCATTATCCATTCAGCAAGTGAGACAACAAGCCCTCGCCACATTTCTTCAGCTGAGAGAGAATTTTAAAAATACACTAATGGCTCTTGCTTTGCGTGGAGAGGCTAGAAGAACTCTCGAAAAGAATGACATAAATGACGTTCGAAAAATGTTCATTTTACCTGACGATTGTTATGCAATACTCGATGCTTTGCAAGCATCTTTAAACCAACTGACCCAAACTGGACTTTTGAGACCAATCATATTTTGCTTCCGCTTTGGTGAAAAAATGACCTGTGGATTATCATTGTCAGATTTTAATACCCAATTTACATTGCGTACAACTATCCATGTTGCTGCAAACATACTGTCAGACTCTGAAGAAGTTGATCTTCTTTGGTCTACTGCGGGATTGCAACAAATCATCGGCCACAGAGGAACACTTTGTACATGCTTATCATTCAAAGACTGTGCCAACTATCAGAGCAATCTAGATGGAAGACCAATGGATATAAAAACTTGTTTGCGGACGATTTGTCGTTTTCCACACGAGGTGCAGTTTGTTCAACTTTACGCTGACATTCCACATCGTCAACCCAATTGTCGATATCATCCAGTGTCGGGTTGCATTGTTGGAGGTATGTGTTTCCCACGATCGACAGCAGAGGCATTCCTACGCGACGCTGATCATTATATATCTACATTGCAAAGCAACTGGACATTACTAAGGAGAAGTACATGTAGGATTGAATTTGTTGTTTCGCAGGATTCAGTTGCTGACCATATAAATGCTATGGATTTTATTAATTTAACCAATCTAGAAGTACTTTTAGAAACTGTACCTCTGTTGGTGCCTTTTCCTTTGCATATTCTAACATGCATTCGACATTTGGGTTTATGGATTTGCAAGGAACTTAAAGAATTATTGAACGAGTATAAAAAAACAGGAAATGTGCGTGCCACCTGGCAATCCTATCAGTTGGAACTAGCCTCCGAAAAACTTTTGTGGGGAAAGCCACTTTGTGGAAGGAGTACATCTTACTCTATCAATCTAGGACCAGGAGCTCTTGGTCCCAGTAGAAGTTCAACTGACCACTATGGATTTCTATCTTTAGAAGTGTACTCAACCTGTATGCAAAACGAATATAGCATTCCCCCACAAGAAATATGGACAACATCTGAGGTCATATCTAAGATGATAAAACGGTCAGTGGGATTGCACGATCACTTGGATGGCAGCTATGGAGTCATTGGTCGACATTTGGTTGTTGCCTTACTACATGACCTGCACGAAACTGGCAAGGCTGCCAGTTACGTTCTTTTTGAAGATTTCCTACGAGAGATAAAATCTTGCAAGACAACATTTAAGACAGTCGGTGCTGTAACAATTAGATCGCTGGTCAAACTGTTAACAACAAACAGAAGAACAAATTCCCAAATGGTTTTCCCCAGCTTGTACCTGCTCTTGGATAAAAGTAATATATCAGTGGCAGAAGTCATAAAAGCTGGTATTCTTGAACTTGACCTTAAACATTTTCCAGCTGTTACAACATATGACAGGCATGGGAATATGACACTGACTTGGTCATTTAATGATAAATTCTGGACGGTTGTATATGACAAACGTTCTACAGATATCACAGAAAACACACTTGTCACAATATCAGATTTAGTAAGAGGTGAATTGGAAAAACGGGGGCTAATATACCCAAGTAAGATTAAGAAAACCCCAAAGATTCTTCCTTGGTTAACAATGTGCCTTCGAAGGCTCCAGAAAGAAAATATGGATATGGAACAATTAGTAATAACAATGACGTATATCAGCTGTATTGCACTTTTGATGCAGGGCCAATATGTCGAATATGACAGGTTAGCTTTACTGACGATCGACCTACCGGTAGATAAAAACAAACTGATCGCCTTGGAGATTTTGTCAAAGTTGCAATTGGCCAGCTTTAGATTTCGCAATTTGCAGTTAAATCGCTTGCACTTCACCATCCCACATAAACTTGAAATGTTGACAGGTGCAGAAAAGAAAAGTACGAAGAAGGGAGAAACAAAGCAATCAGAAGAGGTTACTACCAATGACAATAAAGTCGAAGAACTCCCCCCAAAATACGTCGATCATGACAATGCTGACGATGACCCTATTCTATTTGATAAAGACATCGGACATCAAAGAACTTCCACTTGCTTCCCGATTTCTACATCCTTGAAAGCTCCCTGGTCAGCCCAAGAGTTGGAATTCCTGCATGCTCAAAGGTTGGCAGAAGTTACCATTCGTGAAAAATACGAACGCTTTAAATTACAGTGTTTAAGATCAAATATTCCTTTCCGTACATTTCGGGCTTTTGAAACAAAACTACAAAGACTTTCAAATAAGTAAATATATGCTGCAAGAAGCATAAATTAATTGCATTTACATTTAACAGTTATGTGAGTTATAAGTCATGTTTGATTATAAGCAGGATATTGTTGATTTCGGAATTTCTACATCGGCAATCACTAAAGCAAATACATTTTGTCTAAGTTTATTTTTGTCTGAGTATTTAATTTGGAAGTAAATGTGAAAAAAGTAATCTTTGACTTTTATTTCTTTATCAAACATTTATCAGGGAGTTTGTGAAATTTAGAACATTTTTTTTAACTTCTTAAATAGTTTCCGTCGAGTCTATTTTTTGATAATGTATTGTGTAGAGAATGGAAGTACTTAAGAATAAAAAATTGTTTAGATGGCTAAAAGTGAATCAACCTAATGAACTAAGAACTTCAATTAAATACTGAGAAAGGGTTTTTTTTCTTCAAGGTCATGATTTCACAAAGTCTCCATTTATGTTGAATAAGAAAATTGAAAATGTTTTGAATTTTTTTTATCATAGTGTATAATTTATTAATGGTTTAAGTTCTCAGACAGATCTTTGTCCGCAAACATAGCGTACTAAATAAATCACGCACAAAAAAGTATGAATGAACTATTTCACTTCTTTTTGAACTGTTTTATAATTTAAAACGGCAAGATAATCTTTTACCATAACTTGCAATTACAGGACAAAGTAAACTCTAATATTTGGCATTTGCAAATGCTTACTCGAACGTTGAGCTTATGGATTGATGATACACAAGCCGTGTTAACTAGTCTTTCCCATCACTCAGAGCGCCTGCTAACGTTAACACAGAAAGCACAGTCATTGTTTCCTTGTCACTCCTTCAGTGCAGACGGTGATTTTCTTAGGAGAGGTAAGCAATTCATTAATTGAAAGTAATCAGTATACCTAATGATAAAGAATGTTTAGAATGCAAAATTAATTTCTTGTTTGTCTAAAGG
>NW_026441831.1:277500-338290 GCF_025612915.1 Magallana angulata
AAATGATTTCTCACTTAATTAATGCTGATATTTCCCTTGTATTCATTTTATAACAGGTAGTTTAGGGTGCAAATATTAATCAAAGCAGGTTTAGGGTTAAGGTTAGGTTTAGGTTTAGGTTAAGGGTTAGGGTTAGGGTTAGGGTAAGTTTTTCGGTTAAATTGAAGTAGGGTAAAGGCATATTTACGAAATCATTTGCTGTATCAACTCGTCAATGTCACCGAATTGTCACGTGGTCTGTGAAGGGCGGAGTTGAAGCTGGATTGATACATATATATAGTGATTGTTGTTTAGGTTAAATTTCTTTACCAGCCATTTTACCTCACATTTAAACCTGAAACCATAAACTTGTTGTTGAACCCTGTATGGGGGTTAAGTTTTGAACTTATACTTCAGTAGAAGCTCTTTTAAGACGAAACAAAATTCATTTAATGTTCCGGTTTGCATTCAAATTTACAAATATCAATTATTGTAAATGACGAAATGAACTCTTCTTAAAACTCCCACAATAGATGTTAAGCTGTAATGTTTGATGTAAAAGGTTAAGGTTAAAAGATGAACCTTAAATGTCTTATTGAGTTTTCTAGGTATTAGTAAAATTGTGTAAAGTCAACACAGCAGACATAACCGCAAGTTTCCAATTTTACTTCTGATTCCAAGGAACCTAACATTAGGGGCCTACATATTGCAAATCAATTTCAACAAGAGTACCCCCTCTAACTAATGATAATCATTAAAAATCATTTCATGAATATTAACAACACATATAAGCCTTCAAGTATAGCAACTCTCAATTTTTACAAACATTTTGACGGGTACTTTTTTCCCCCAAACTGTCCCTTGCTGCCAAAAGGTTCTTCGATTTCAACTGATTGTCTATGATTAAGATTACTGTAATATAAGCAATATATTCCAAAAGATTTAGAAGGTTTCCTTGCTGATTAACCATACTGATAATTTAACAAGAAACAGAAAGTCATGGGCTCCTTCATTGGGGTGACACTTTTAAACAAAAGCATTTATCATTTAACTAATGCTGTCTATTTCTTTGTATTGATGTAATAAAAGATGAATTGGGATGTGAGGGTAAATTCCAAAAGATTTAGAATGTTTTCTTTGTGATTAACCATACTGATAATTAAATGAGAAACAGAAAATCATGGGTTCTGTCATTGGGGTGGAATTTTTAAACAAAAGCAGTTATCATTTAACTAATGCTGTTTATTTCTTTGTATTGATGTAATAAAAGATAGATTAGGCTGCAAATATTAACACAAAAAGACTAATTAGATGTCCTGTGTGATTAACTGTACTGACATTTCAACGCGAAGCCGAAAACCATGGGTTCCCTCATGGAGATTTAAATTCAAGTTAAAAGCACTTTTCTTTTACATTTTACTGGTTATTTTCTTGTATTGATGTAATAAAAGATAAAAAAGGGTGCCAGGAAAAATTCAAAAAAGATTCAGGAGTTTTTCTTGGTGATTAACCATACTGATAATTTATTGAGAAACAGAAAATCATGGGTTCTGTCATTGGGTGGAATTTTTGAATAAAAGCATTTATCATTTAACTAATGCTGTTTATTTCTTTGTATTGATGTAATAAAAGATAGATTAGGCTGCAAATATTAACACAAAAAGACTAAGTAGGTTTCCTATGTGATTAAGTTGTACTGACATTTCAACGCGAAGCCGAAAACCATGGGTTCCCTCGTGGAGGTTGAAATTCAAGTTAAAAGCACTTTTGTTTTAAATTTTACTGGTTATTTCCTTCTATTGATGTAATAAAAGATAAAAAGGGTGCCAGGAAAAATTCAAAAAAGATTTAGGAGTTTTTCTTGGTGATTAACCATACTGATAATTTAATGAGAAACAGAAAATCATGGGTTCTGTCATTGGGGTGGAATTTTTGAACAAGAGCATTTATCATTTAACTAATGCTGTTTATTTCTTTGTATTGATGTAATAAAAGATAGATAAGGCTGCAAACATTAACACAAAAAGACTAAGTAGGTGTCCTGTGTGATTAAGTTATACTGACATTTCAACGCGAAGCCGAAAACCATGGGTTCCCTCATGGAGGTTTAAATTCAAGTTAAAAGCACTTTTCTTTTAAATTTTACTGGTTATTTCCTTCTATTGATGTAATAAAAGATAAAAAGGGTGCCAGGAAAAATTCAAAAAAGATTTAGGAGTTTTTCTTGGTGATTAACCATACTTATAATTTAATGAGAAACAGAAAATCATGGGTTCTGTCATTGGGGTGGAATTTTTGAACAAGAGCATTTATCATTTAACTAATGCTGTTTATTTCTTTGTATTGATGTAATAAAAGATAGATAAGGCTGCAAACATTAACACAAAAAGACTAAGTAGGTGTCCTGTGTGATTAAGTTATACTGACATTTCAACGCGAAGCCGAAAACCATGGGTTCCCTCATGGAGGTTTAAATTCAAGATAAAAGCACTTTTCTTTTAAATTTTACTGGTTATTTCCTTCTATTGATGTAATAAAAGATAAAAAGGGTGCCAGGAAAAATTCAAAAAAGATTTAGGAGTTTTTCTTGGTGATTAACCATACTGATAATTTAATGAGAAACAGAAAATCATGGGTTCTGTCATTGGGGTGGAATTTTTGAACAAGAGCATTTATCATTTAACTAATGCTGTTTATTTCTTTGTATTGATGTAATAAAAGATAGATAAGGCTGCAAACATTAACACAAAAAGACTAAGTAGGTGTCCTGTGTGATTAAGTTATACTGACATTTCAACGCGAAGCCGAAAACCATGGGTTCCCTCATGGAGGTTTAAATTCAAGTTAAAAGCACTTTTCTTTTAAATTTTACTGGTTATTTCCTTCTATTGATGTAATAAAAGATAAAAAGGGTGCCAGGAAAAATTCAAAAAAGATTTAGGAGTTTTTCTTGGTGATTAACCATACTTATAATTTAATGAGAAACAGAAAATCATGGGTTCTGTCATTGGGGTGGAATTTTTGAACAAAAGCATTTATCATTTAACTAATGCTGTTTATTTCTTTGTATTGATGTAATAAAAGATAGATTAGGCTGCAAATATTAACACAAAAAGACTAAGTAGATGTCCTGTGTGATTAACTGTACTGACATTTCAACGCGAAGCCGAAAACCATGGGTTCCCTCATGGAGATTTAAATTCAAGTTAAAAGCACTTTTCTTTTAAGTTTTACTGGTTATTTTCTTGTATTGATGTAATAAAAGATAAAAAAGGGTGCCAGGATAAATTCAAAAAAGATTTAGGTGTTTTTCTTAGTGACTCACTATATTAATTTTCTCGGTATGAACTGAAAATTATGAGCTCTTTTCCGAGCTTCAACTTCTGAATAAAATGATTTCTCACTTAATTAATGCTGATATTTCCCTTGTATTCATTTTATAACAGGTAGTTTAGGGTGCAAATATTAATCAAAGCAGGTTTAGGGTTAAGGTTAGGTTTAGGTTTAGGTTAAGGGTTAGGGTTAGGGTTAGGGTAAGTTTTTCGGTTAAATTGAAGTAGGGTAAAGGCATATTTACGAAATCATTTGCTGTATCAACTCGTCAATGTCACCGAATTGTCACGTGGTCTGTGAAGGGCGGAGTTGAAGCTGGATTGATACATATATATAGTGATTGTTGTTTAGGTTAAATTTCTTTACCAGCCATTTTACCTCACATTTAAACCTGAAACCATAAACTTGTTGTTGAACCCTGTATGGGGGTTAAGTTTTGAACTTATACTTCAGTAGAAGCTCTTTTAAGACGAAACAAAATTCATTTAATGTTCCGGTTTGCATTCAAATTTACAAATATCAATTATTGTAAATGACGAAATGAACTCTTCTTAAAACTCCCACAATAGATGTTAAGCTGTAATGTTTGATGTAAAAGGTTAAGGTTAAAAGATGAACCTTAAATGTCTTATTGAGTTTTCTAGGTATTAGTAAAATTGTGTAAAGTCAACACAGCAGACATAACCGCAAGTTTCCAATTTTACTTCTGATTCCAAGGAACCTAACATTAGGGGCCTACATATTGCAAATCAATTTCAACAAGAGTACCCCCTCTAACTAATGATAATCATTAAAAATCATTTCATGAATATTAACAACACATATAAGCCTTCAAGTATAGCAACTCTCAATTTTTACAAACATTTTGACGGGTACTTTTTTCCCCCAAACTGTCCCTTGCTGCCAAAAGGTTCTTCGATTTCAACTGATTGTCTATGATTAAGATTACTGTAATATAAGCAATATATTCCAAAAGATTTAGAAGGTTTCCTTGCTGATTAACCATACTGATAATTTAACAAGAAACAGAAAGTCATGGGCTCCTTCATTGGGGTGACACTTTTAAACAAAAGCATTTATCATTTAACTAATGCT
Organism: Magallana angulata; assembly: GCF_025612915.1. NCBI lineage: Eukaryota > Metazoa > Mollusca > Bivalvia > Ostreida > Ostreidae > Magallana > Magallana angulata. The sequence continues at coordinate 281,908 of NW_026441831.1, forward strand.
GTCTATTTCTTTGTATTGATGTAATAAAAGATGAATTGGGATGTGAGGGTAAATTCCAAAAGATTTAGAATGTTTTCTTTGTGATTAACCATACTGATAATTAAATGAGAAACAGAAAATCATGGGTTCTGTCATTGGGGTGGAATTTTTAAACAAAAGCAGTTATCATTTAACTAATGCTGTTTATTTCTTTGTATTGATGTAATAAAAGATAGATTAGGCTGCAAATATTAACACAAAAAGACTAATTAGATGTCCTGTGTGATTAACTGTACTGACATTTCAACGCGAAGCCGAAAACCATGGGTTCCCTCATGGAGATTTAAATTCAAGTTAAAAGCACTTTTCTTTTACATTTTACTGGTTATTTTCTTGTATTGATGTAATAAAAGATAAAAAAGGGTGCCAGGAAAAATTCAAAAAAGATTCAGGAGTTTTTCTTGGTGATTAACCATACTGATAATTTATTGAGAAACAGAAAATCATGGGTTCTGTCATTGGGTGGAATTTTTGAATAAAAGCATTTATCATTTAACTAATGCTGTTTATTTCTTTGTATTGATGTAATAAAAGATAGATTAGGCTGCAAATATTAACACAAAAAGACTAAGTAGGTTTCCTATGTGATTAAGTTGTACTGACATTTCAACGCGAAGCCGAAAACCATGGGTTCCCTCGTGGAGGTTGAAATTCAAGTTAAAAGCACTTTTGTTTTAAATTTTACTGGTTATTTCCTTCTATTGATGTAATAAAAGATAAAAAGGGTGCCAGGAAAAATTCAAAAAAGATTTAGGAGTTTTTCTTGGTGATTAACCATACTGATAATTTAATGAGAAACAGAAAATCATGGGTTCTGTCATTGGGGTGGAATTTTTGAACAAGAGCATTTATCATTTAACTAATGCTGTTTATTTCTTTGTATTGATGTAATAAAAGATAGATAAGGCTGCAAACATTAACACAAAAAGACTAAGTAGGTGTCCTGTGTGATTAAGTTATACTGACATTTCAACGCGAAGCCGAAAACCATGGGTTCCCTCATGGAGGTTTAAATTCAAGTTAAAAGCACTTTTCTTTTAAATTTTACTGGTTATTTCCTTCTATTGATGTAATAAAAGATAAAAAGGGTGCCAGGAAAAATTCAAAAAAGATTTAGGAGTTTTTCTTGGTGATTAACCATACTTATAATTTAATGAGAAACAGAAAATCATGGGTTCTGTCATTGGGGTGGAATTTTTGAACAAAAGCATTTATCATTTAACTAATGCTGTTTATTTCTTTGTATTGATGTAATAAAAGATAGATTAGGCTGCAAATATTAACACAAAAAGACTAAGTAGATGTCCTGTGTGATTAACTGTACTGACATTTCAACGCGAAGCCGAAAACCATGGGTTCCCTCATGGAGATTTAAATTCAAGTTAAAAGCACTTTTCTTTTAAGTTTTACTGGTTATTTTCTTGTATTGATGTAATAAAAGATAAAAAAGGGTGCCAGGATAAATTCAAAAAAGATTTAGGTGTTTTTCTTAGTGACTCACTATATTAATTTTCTCGGTATGAACTGAAAATTATGAGCTCTTTTCCGAGCTTCAACTTCTGAATAAAATGATTTCTCACTTAATTAATGCTGATATTTCCCTTGTATTCATTTTATAACAGGTAGTTTAGGGTGCAAATATTAATCAAAGCAGGTTTAGGGTTAAGGTTAGGTTTAGGTTTAGGTTAAGGGTTAGGGTTAGGGTTAGGGTAAGTTTTTCGGTTAAATTGAAGTAGGGTAAAGGCATATTTACGAAATCATTTGCTGTATCAACTCGTCAATGTCACCGAATTGTCACGTGGTCTGTGAAGGGCGGAGTTGAAGCTGGATTGATACATATATATAGTGATTGTTGTTTAGGTTAAATTTCTTTACCAGCCATTTTACCTCACATTTAAACCTGAAACCATAAACTTGTTGTTGAACCCTGTATGGGGGTTAAGTTTTGAACTTATACTTCAGTAGAAGCTCTTTTAAGACGAAACAAAATTCATTTAATGTTCCGGTTTGCATTCAAATTTACAAATATCAATTATTGTAAATGACGAAATGAACTCTTCTTAAAACTCCCACAATAGATGTTAAGCTGTAATGTTTGATGTAAAAGGTTAAGGTTAAAAGATGAACCTTAAATGTCTTATTGAGTTTTCTAGGTATTAGTAAAATTGTGTAAAGTCAACACAGCAGACATAACCGCAAGTTTCCAATTTTACTTCTGATTCCCAGGAACCTAACATTAGGGGCCTACATATTGCAAATCAATTTCAACAAGAGTACCCCCTTTAACTAATGATAATCATTAAAAATCATTTCATGAATATTAACAACACATATAAGCCTTCAAGTATAGCAACTCTCAATTTTTACAAACATTTTGACGGGTACTTTTTTCCCCCAAACTGTCCCTTGCTGCCAAAAGGTTCTTCGATTTCAACTGATTGTCTATGATTAAGATTACTGTAATATAAGCAATATATTCCAAAAGATTTAGAAGGTTTCCTTGCTGATTAACCATACTGATAATTTAACAAGAAACAGAAAGTCATGGGCTCCTTCATTGGGGTGACACTTTTAAACAAAAGCATTTATCATTTAACTAATGCTGTCTATTTCTTTGTATTGATGTAATAAAAGATGAATTGGGATGTGAGGGTAAATTCCAAAAGATTTAGAATGTTTTCTTTGTGATTAACCATACTGATAATTAAATGAGAAACAGAAAATCATGGGTTCTGTCATTGGGGTGGAATTTTTAAACAAAAGCATTTATCATTTAACTAATGCTGTTTATTTCTTTGTATTGATGTAATAAAAGATAGATTAGGCTGCAAATATTAACACAAAAAGACTAATTAGATGTCCTGTGTGATTAACTGTACTGACATTTCAACGCGAAGCCGAAAACCATGGGTTCCCTCATGGAGATTTAAATTCAAGTTAAAAGCACTTTTCTTTTACATTTTACTGGTTATTTTCTTGTATTGATGTAATAAAAGATAAAAAAGGGTGCCAGGAAAAATTTAAAAAAGATTCAGGAGTTTTTCTTGGTGATTAACCATACTGATAATTTATTGAGAAACAGAAAATCATGGGTTCTGTCATTGGGTGGAATTTTTGAATAAAAGCATTTATCATTTAACTAATGCTGTTTATTTCTTTGTATTGATGTAATAAAAGATAGATTAGGCTGCAAATATTAACACAAAAAGACTTAGTAGGTTTCCTATGTGATTAAGTTGTACTGACATTTCAACGCGAAGCCGAAAACCATGGGTTCCCTCGTGGAGGTTGAAATTCAAGTTAAAAGCACTTTTGTTTTAAATTTTACTGGTTATTTCCTTCTATTGATGTAATAAAAGATAAAAAAGGGTGCCAGGAAAAATTCAAAAAAGATTTAGGAGTTTTTCTTGGTGATTAACCATACTGATAATTTAATGAGAAACAGAAAATCATGGGTTCTGTCATTGGGGTGGAATTTTTGAACAAAAGCATTTATCATTTAACTAATGCTGTTTATTTCTTTGTATTGATGTAATAAAAGATAGATTAGGCTGCAAACATTAACACAAAAAGACTAAGTAGGTGTCCTGTGTGATTAACTGTACTGACATTTCAACGCGAAGCCGAAAACCATGGGTTCCATCATGGAGGTTTAAATTCAAGATAAAAGCACTTTTCTTTTAAATTTTACTGGTTATTTCCTTCTATTGATGTAATAAAAGATAAAAAGGGTGCCAGGAAAAATTCAAAAAAGATTTAGGAGTTTTTCTTGGTGATTAACCATACTGATAATTTAATGAGAAACAGAAAATCATGGGTTCTGTCATTGGGGTGGAATTTTTGAACAAGAGCATTTATCATTTAACTAATGCTGTTTATTTCTTTGTATTGATGTAATAAAAGATAGATAAGGCTGCAAACATTAACACAAAAAGACTAAGTAGGTGTCCTGTGTGATTAAGTTATACTGACATTTCAACGCGAAGCCGAAAACCATGGGTTCCCTCATGGAGGTTTAAATTCAAGTTAAAAGCACTTTTGTTTTAAATTTTACTGGTTATTTCCTTCTATTGATGTAATAAAAGATAAAAAGGGTGCCAGGAAAAATTCAAGAAAGATTTAGGAGTTTTTCTTGGTGATTAACCATACTTATAATTTATTGAGAAACAGAAAATCATGGGTTCTGTCATTGGGGTGGAATTTTTGAACAAAAGCATTTATCATTTAACTAATGCTGTTTATTTCTTTGTATTGATGTAATAAAAGATAGATTAGGCTGCAAATATTAACACAAAAAGACTAAGTAGATGTCCTGTGTGATTAACTGTACTGACATTTCAACGCGAAGCCGAAAACCATGGGTTCCCTCATGGAGATTTAAATTCAAGTTAAAAGCACTTTTCTTTTAAGTTTTACTGGTTATTTTCTTGTATTGATGTAATAAAAGATAAAAAAGGGTGCCAGGATAAATTCAAAAAAGATTTAGGTGTTTTTCTTAGTGACTCACTATATTAATTTTCTCGGTATGAACTGAAAATTATGAGCTCTTTTCCGAGCTTCAACTTCTGAATAAAATGATTTCTCACTTAATTAATGCTGATATTTCCCTTGTATTCATTTTATAACAGGTAGTTTAGGGTGCAAATATTAATCAAAGCAGGTTTAGGGTTAAGGTTAGGTTTAGGTTTAGGTTAAGGGTTAGGGTTAGGGTTAGGGTAAGTTTTTCGGTTAAATTGAAGTAGGGTAAAGGCATATTTACGAAATCATTTGCTGTATCAACTCGTCAATGTCACCGAATTGTCACGTGGTCTGTGAAGGGCGGAGTTGAAGCTGGATTGATACATATATATAGTGATTGTTGTTTAGGTTAAATTTCTTTACCAGCCATTTTACCTCACATTTAAACCTGAAACCATAAACTTGTTGTTGAACCCTGTATGGGGGTTAAGTTTTGAACTTATACTTCAGTAGAAGCTCTTTTAAGACGAAACAAAATTCATTTAATGTTCCGGTTTGCATTCAAATTTACAAATATCAATTATTGTAAATGACGAAATGAACTCTTCTTAAAACTCCCACAATAGATGTTAAGCTGTAATGTTTGATGTAAAAGGTTAAGGTTAAAAGATGAACCTTAAATGTCTTATTGAGTTTTCTAGGTATTAGTAAAATTGTGTAAAGTCAACACAGCAGACATAACCGCAAGTTTCCAATTTTACTTCTGATTCCCAGGAACCTAACATTAGGGGCCTACATATTGCAAATCAATTTCAACAAGAGTACCCCCTCTAACTAATGATAATCATTAAAAATCATTTCATGAATATTAACAACACATATAAGCCTTCAAGTATAGCAACTCTCAATTTTTACAAACATTTTGACGGGTACTTTTTTCCCCCAAACTGTCCCTTGCTGCCAAAAGGTTCTTCGATTTCAACTGATTGTCTATGATTAAGATTACTGTAATATAAGCAATATATTCCAAAAGATTTAGAAGGTTTCCTTGCTGATTAACCATACTGATAATTTAACAAGAAACAGAAAGTCATGGGCTCCTTCATTGGGGTGACACTTTTAAACAAAAGCATTTATCATTTAACTAATGCTGTCTATTTCTTTGTATTGATGTAATAAAAGATGAATTGGGATGTGAGGGTAAATTCCAAAAGATTTAGAATGTTTTCTTTGTGATTAACCATACTGATAATTAAATGAGAAACAGAAAATCATGGGTTCTGTCATTGGGGTGGAATTTTTAAACAAAAGCATTTATCATTTAACTAATGCTGTTTATTTCTTTGTATTGATGTAATAAAAGATACATTAGGCTGCAAATATTAACACAAAAAGACTTAGTAGGTTCCCAATTCATCTTTTATTACATCAATACAAAGAAATAGACAGCATTAGTTAAATGATAAATGCTTTTGTTTAAAAGTGTCACCCCAATGAAGGAGCCCATGACTTTCTGTTTCTTGTTAAATTATCAGTATGGTTAATCAGCAAGGAAACCTTCTAAATCTTTTGGAATATATTGCTTATATTACAGTAATCTTAATCATAGACAATCAGTTGAAATCGAAGAACCTTTTGGCAGCAAGGGACAGTTTGGGGGAAAAAAGTACCCGTCAAAATGTTTGTAAAAATTGAGAGTTGCTATACTTGAAGGCTTATATGTGTTGTTAATATTCATGAAATGATTTTTAATGATTATCATTAGTTAAAGGGGGTACTCTTGTTGAAATTGATTTGCAATATGTAGGCCCCTAATGTTAGGTTCCTGGGAATCAGAAGTAAAATTGGAAACTTGCGGTTATGTCTGCTGTGTTGACTTTACACAATTTTACTAATACCTAGAAAACTCAATAAGACATTTAAGGTTCATCTTTTAACCTTAACCTTTTACATCAAACATTTCAGCTTAACATCTATTGTGGGAGTTTTAAGAAGAGTTCATTTCGTCATTTACAATAATTGATATTTGTAAATTTGAATGCAAACCGGAACATTAAATGAATTTTGTTTCGTCTTAAAAGAGCTTCTACTGAAGTATAAGTTCAAAACTTAACCCCCATACAGGGTTCAACAACAAGTTTATGGTTTCAGGTTTAAATGTGAGGTAAAATGGCTGGTAAAGAAATTTAACCTAAACAACAATCACTATATATATGTATCAATCCAGCTTCAACTCCGCCCTTCACAGACCACGTGACAATTCGGTGACATTGACGAGTTGATACAGCAAATGATTTCGTAAATATGCCTTTACCCTACTTCAATTTAACCGAAAAACTTACCCTAACCCTAACCCTAACCCTTAACCTAAACCTAAACCTAACCTTAACCCTAAACCTGCTTTGATTAATATTTGCACCCTAAACTACCTGTTATAAAATGAATACAAGGGAAATATCAGCATTAATTAAGTGAGAAATCATTTTATTCAGAAGTTGAAGCTCGGAAAAGAGCTCATAATTTTCAGTTCATACCGAGAAAATTAATATAGTGAGTCACTAAGAAAAACACCTAAATCTTTTTTGAATTTATCCTGGCACCCTTTTTTATCTTTTATTACATCAATACAAGAAAATAACCAGTAAAACTTAAAAGAAAAGTGCTTTTAACTTGAATTTAAATCTCCATGAGGGAACCCATGGTTTTCGGCTTCGCGTTGAAATGTCAGTACAGTTAATCACACAGGACATCTACTTAGTCTTTTTGTGTTAATATTTGCAGCCTAATCTATCTTTTATTACATCAATACAAAGAAATAAACAGCATTAGTTAAATGATAAATGCTTTTGTTCAAAAATTCCACCCCAATGACAGAACCCATGATTTTCTGTTTCTCATTAAATTATAAGTATGGTTAATCACCAAGAAAAACTCCTAAATCTTTTTTGAATTTTTCCTGGCACCCTTTTTATCTTTTATTACATCAATAGAAGGAAATAACCAGTAAAATTTAAAAGAAAAGTGCTTTTAACTTGAATTTAAACCTCCATGAGGGAACCCATGGTTTTCGGCTTCGCGTTGAAATGTCAGTATAACTTAATCACACAGGACACCTACTTAGTCTTTTTGTGTTAATGTTTGCAGCCTTATCTATCTTTTATTACATCAATACAAAGAAATAAACAGCATTAGTTAAATGATAAATGCTCTTGTTCAAAAATTCCACCCCAATGACAGAACCCATGATTTTCTGTTTCTCATTAAATTATCAGTATGGTTAATCACCAAGAAAAACTCCTAAATCTTTTTTGAATTTTTCCTGGCACCCTTTTTTTTATCTTTTATTACATCAGTAGAAGGAAATAACCAGTAAAATTTAAAAGAAAAGTGCTTTTATCTTGAATTTAAACCTCCATGAGGGAACCCATGGTTTTCGGCTTCCCGTTGAAATGTCAGTATAACTTAATCACATATGAAACCTACTAAGTCTTTTTGTGTTAATATTTGCAGCCTAATCTATCTTTTATTACATCAATACAAAGAAAAAACAGCATTAGTTAAATGATAAATGCTTTTGTTAAAAAATTCCACCCAATGACAGAACCCATGATTTTCTGTTTCTCATTAACTTATCAGTATGGTTAATCACCAAGAAAAACTCCTAAATCTTTTTTGAATTTTTCCTGGCACCCTTTTTTATCTTTTATTACATCAATACAAGAAAATAACCAGTAAAATGTAAAAGAAAAGTGCTTTTAATTTGAATTTAAACCTCCATGAGGGAACCCTTGGTTTTCAGCTTCGCGTTGAAATGTCAGTACAATTTAATCACATAGGAAACCTACTAAGTCTTTTTGTGTTAATATTTGCAGCCTAATGTATCTTTTATTACATCAATACAAAGAAATAAACAGCATTAGTTAAATGATAAATGCTTTTGTTTAAAAATTCCACCCCAATGACAGAACCCATGATTTTCTGTTTCTCATTTAATTATCAGTATGGTTAATCACAAAGAAAACATTCTAAATCTTTTGGAATTTACCCTCACATCCCAATTCATCTTTTATTACATCAATACAAAGAAATAGACAGCATTAGTTAAATGATAAATGCTTTTGTTTAAAAGTGTCACCCCAATGAAGGAGCCCATGACTTTCTGTTTCTTGTTAAATTATCAGTATGGTTAATCAGCAAGGAAACCTTCTAAATCTTTTGGAATATATTGCTTATATTACAGTAATCTTAATCATAGACAATCAGTTGAAATCGAAGAACCTTTTGGCAGCAAGGGACAGTTTGGGGGAAAAAAGTACCCGTCAAAATGTTTGTAAAAATTGAGAGTTGCTATACTTGAAGGCTTATATGTGTTGTTAATATTCATGAAATGATTTTTAATGATTATCATTAGTTAGAGGGGGTACTCTTGTTGAAATTGATTTGCAATATGTAGGCCCCTAATGTTAGGTTCCTGGGAATCAGAAGTAAAATTGGAAACTTGCGGTTATGTCTGCTGTGTTGACTTTACACAATTTTACTAATACCTAGAAAACTCAATAAGACATTTAAGGTTCATCTTTTAACCTTAACCTTTTACATCAAACATTACAGCTTAACATCTATTGTGGGAGTTTTAAGAAGAGTTCATTTCGTCATTTACAATAATTGATATTTGTAAATTTGAATGCAAACCGGAACATTAAATGAATTTTGTTTCGTCTTAAAAGAGCTTCTACTGAAGTATAAGTTCAAAACTTAACCCCCATACAGGGTTCAACAACAAGTTTATGGTTTCAGGTTTAAATGTGAGGTAAAATGGCTGGTAAAGAAATTTAACCTAAACAACAATCACTATATATATGTATCAATCCAGCTTCAACTCCGCCCTTCACAGACCACGTGACAATTCGGTGACATTGACGAGTTGATACAGCAAATGATTTCGTAAATATGCCTTTACCCTACTTCAATTTAACCGAAAAACTTACCCTAACCCTAACCCTAACCCTTAACCTAAACCTAAACCTAACCTTAACCCTAAACCTGCTTTGATTAATATTTGCACCCTAAACTACCTGTTATAAAATGAATACAAGGGAAATATCAGCATTAATTAAGTGAGAAATCATTTTATTCAGAAGTTGAAGCTCGGAAAAGAGCTCATAATTTTCAGTTCATACCGAGAAAATTAATATAGTGAGTCACTAAGAAAAACACCTAAATCTTTTTTGAATTTATCCTGGCACCCTTTTTTATCTTTTATTACATCAATACAAGAAAATAACCAGTAAAACTTAAAAGAAAAGTGCTTTTAACTTGAATTTAAATCTCCATGAGGGAACCCATGGTTTTCGGCTTCGCGTTGAAATGTCAGTACAGTTAATCACACAGGACATCTACTTAGTCTTTTTGTGTTAATATTTGCAGCCTAATCTATCTTTTATTACATCAATACAAAGAAATAAACAGCATTAGTTAAATGATAAATGCTTTTGTTCAAAAATTCCACCCCAATGACAGAACCCATGATTTTCTGTTTCTCAATAAATTATAAGTATGGTTAATCACCAAGAAAAACTCCTAAATCTTTTTTGAATTTTTCCTGGCACCCTTTTTATCTTTTATTACATCAATAGAAGGAAATAACCAGTAAAATTTAAAAGAAAAGTGCTTTTAACTTGAATTTAAACCTCCATGAGGGAACCCATGGTTTTCGGCTTCGCGTTGAAATGTCAGTATAACTTAATCACACAGGACACCTACTTAGTCTTTTTGTGTTAATGTTTGCAGCCTTATCTATCTTTTATTACATCAATACAAAGAAATAAACAGCATTAGTTAAATTTTAAATGCTCTTGTTCAAAAATTCCACCCCAATGACAGAACCCATGATTTTCTGTTTCTCATTAAATTATCAGTATGGTTAATCACCAAGAAAAACTCCTAAATCTTTTTTGAATTTTTCCTGGCACCCTTTTTATCTTTTATTACATCAATAGAAGGAAATAACCAGTAAAATTTAAAAGAAAAGTGCTTTTATCTTGAATTTAAACCTCCATGATGGAACCCATGGTTTTCGGCTTCGCGTTGAAATGTCAGTACAGTTAATCACACAGGACACCTACTTAGTCTTTTTGTGTTAATGTTTGCAGCCTAATCTATCTTTTATTACATCAATACAAAGAAATAAACAGCATTAGTTAAATGATAAATGCTTTTGTTCAAAAATTCCACCCCAATGACAGAACCCATGATTTTCTGTTTCTCATTAAATTATCAGTATGGTTAATCACCAAGAAAAACTCCTAAATCTTTTTTGAATTTTTCCTGGCACCCTTTTTTATCTTTTATTACATCAATAGAAGGAAATAACCAGTAAAATTTAAAACAAAAGTGCTTTTAACTTGAATTTCAACCTCCACGAGGGAACCCATGGTTTTCGGCTTCGCGTTGAAATGTCAGTACAACTTAATCACATAGGAAACCTACTAAGTCTTTTTGTGTTAATATTTGCAGCCTAATCTATCTTTTATTACATCAATACAAAGAAATAAACAGCATTAGTTAAATGATAAATGCTTTTATTCAAAAATTCCACCCAATGACAGAACCCATGATTTTCTGTTTCTCAATAAATTATCAGTATGGTTAATCACCAAGAAAAACTCCTGAATCTTTTTTAAATTTTTCCTGGCACCCTTTTTTATCTTTTATTACATCAATACAAGAAAATAACCAGTAAAATGTAAAAGAAAAGTGCTTTTAACTTGAATTTAAATCTCCATGAGGGAACCCATGGTTTTCGGCTTCGCGTTGAAATGTCAGTACAGTTAATCACACAGGACATCTAATTAGTCTTTTTGTGTTAATATTTGCAGCCTAATCTATCTTTTATTACATCAATACAAAGAAATAAACAGCATTAGTTAAATGATAAATGCTTTTGTTTAAAAATTCCACCCCAATGACAGAACCCATGATTTTCTGTTTCTCATTTAATTATCAGTATGGTTAATCACAAAGAAAACATTCTAAATCTTTTGGAATTTACCCTCACATCCCAATTCATCTTTTATTACATCAATACAAAGAAATAGACAGCATTAGTTAAATGATAAATGCTTTTGTTTAAAAGTGTCACCCCAATGAAGGAGCCCATGACTTTCTGTTTCTTGTTAAATTATCAGTATGGTTAATCAGCAAGGAAACCTTCTAAATCTTTTGGAATATATTGCTTATATTACAGTAATCTTAATCATAGACAATCAGTTGAAATCGAAGAACCTTTTGGCAGCAAGGGACAGTTTGGGGGAAAAAAGTACCCGTCAAAATGTTTGTAAAAATTGAGAGTTGCTATACTTGAAGGCTTATATGTGTTGTTAATATTCATGAAATGATTTTTAATGATTATCATTAGTTAAAGGGGGTACTCTTGTTGAAATTGATTTGCAATATGTAGGCCCCTAATGTTAGGTGCCTGGGAATCAGAAGTAAAATTGGAAACTTGCGGTTATGTCTGCTGTGTTGACTTTACACAATTTTACTAATACCTAGAAAACTCAATAAGACATTTAAGGTTCATCTTTTAACCTTAACCTTTTACATCAAACATTACAGCTTAACATCTATTGTGGGAGTTTTAAGAAGAGTTCATTTCGTCATTTACAATAATTGATATTTGTAAATTTGAATGCAAACCGGAACATTAAATGAATTTTGTTTCGTCTTAAAAGAGCTTCTACTGAAGTATAAGTTCAAAACTTAACCCCCATACAGGGTTCAACAACAAGTTTATGGTTTCAGGTTTAAATGTGAGGTAAAATGGCTGGTAAAGAAATTTAACCTAAACAACAATCACTATATATATGTATCAATCCAGCTTCAACTCCGCCCTTCACAGACCACGTGACAATTCGGTGACATTGACGAGTTGATACAGCAAATGATTTCGTAAATATGCCTTTACCCTACTTCAATTTAACCGAAAAACTTACCCTAACCCTAACCCTAACCCTTAACCTAAACCTAAACCTAACCTTAACCCTAAACCTGCTTTGATTAATATTTGCACCCTAAACTACCTGTTATAAAATGAATACAAGGGAAATATCAGCATTAATTAAGTGAGAAATCATTTTATTCAGAAGTTGAAGCTCGGAAAAGAGCTCATAATTTTCAGTTCATACCGAGAAAATTAATATAGTGAGTCACTAAGAAAAACACCTAAATCTTTTTTGAATTTATCCTGGCACCCTTTTTTATCTTTTATTACATCAATACAAGAAAATAACCAGTAAAACTTAAAAGAAAAGTGCTTTTAACTTGAATTTAAATCTCCATGAGGGAACCCATGGTTTTCGGCTTCGCGTTGAAATGTCAGTACAGTTAATCACACAGGACATCTACTTAGTCTTTTTGTGTTAATATTTGCAGCCTAATCTATCTTTTATTACATCAATACAAAGAAATAAACAGCATTAGTTAAATGATAAATGCTTTTGTTCAAAAATTCCACCCCAATGACAGAACCCATGATTTTCTGTTTCTCAATAAATTATAAGTATGGTTAATCACCAAGAAAAACTCCTAAATCTTTTTTGAATTTTTCCTGGCACCCTTTTTATCTTTTATTACATCAATAGAAGGAAATAACCAGTAAAATTTAAAAGAAAAGTGCTTTTATCTTGAATTTAAACCTCCATGATGGAACCCATGGTTTTCGGCTTCGCGTTGAAATGTCAGTACAGTTAATCACACAGGACACCTACTTAGTCTTTTTGTGTTAATGTTTGCAGCCTAATCTATCTTTTATTACATCAATACAAAGAAATAAACAGCATTAGTTAAATGATAAATGCTTTTGTTCAAAAATTCCACCCCAATGACAGAACCCATGATTTTCTGTTTCTCATTAAATTATCAGTATGGTTAATCACCAAGAAAAACTCCTAAATCTTTTTTGAATTTTTCCTGGCACCCTTTTTTATCTTTTATTACATCAATAGAAGGAAATAACCAGTAAAATTTAAAACAAAAGTGCTTTTAACTTGAATTTCAACCTCCACGAGGGAACCCATGGTTTTCGGCTTCGCGTTGAAATGTCAGTACAACTTAATCACATAGGAAACCTACTAAGTCTTTTTGTGTTAATATTTGCAGCCTAATCTATCTTTTATTACATCAATACAAAGAAATAAACAGCATTAGTTAAATGATAAATGCTTTTATTCAAAAATTCCACCCAATGACAGAACCCATGATTTTCTGTTTCTCAATAAATTATCAGTATGGTTAATCACCAAGAAAAACTCCTGAATCTTTTTTAAATTTTTCCTGGCACCCTTTTTTATCTTTTATTACATCAATACAAGAAAATAACCAGTAAAATGTAAAAGAAAAGTGCTTTTAACTTGAATTTAAATCTCCATGAGGGAACCCATGGTTTTCGGCTTCGCGTTGAAATGTCAGTACAGTTAATCACACAGGACATCTAATTAGTCTTTTTGTGTTAATATTTGCAGCCTAATCTATCTTTTATTACATCAATACAAAGAAATAAACAGCATTAGTTAAATGATAAATGCTTTTGTTTAAAAATTCCACCCCAATGACAGAACCCATGATTTTCTGTTTCTCATTTAATTATCAGTATGGTTAATCACAAAGAAAACATTCTAAATCTTTTGGAATTTACCCTCACATCCCAATTCATCTTTTATTACATCAATACAAAGAAATAGACAGCATTAGTTAAATGATAAATGCTTTTGTTTAAAAGTGTCACCCCAATGAAGGAGCCCATGACTTTCTGTTTCTTGTTAAATTATCAGTATGGTTAATCAGCAAGGAAACCTTCTAAATCTTTTGGAATATATTGCTTATATTACAGGGTTAGGGTTAGGGTTAGGGTTTGGGTTAGGGTTAGGGTTAGGGTTAGGGTTGGGGTAGGGTTAGGGTTAGGGTTAGGGTTGGGGTTGGGTTAGGGTTAGGGTTAGGGTTAGGGTTAGGGTTAGGGTTAGGGTTAGGGTTGGGTTAGGGTTGGGTTAGGGTTAGGGTTAGGGTTAGGGTTAGGGTTAGGGTTGGGTTGGGTTAGGGTTAGGGTTAGGGTTAGGGTTAGGGTTAGGGTTAGGGTTAGGTTAGGGTTAGGGTTAGGGTTGGGGTTAGGGTTAGGGTTAGGGTTAGGGTTAGGGTTAGGGTTAGGGTTAGGGTTAGGGTTAGGGTTAGGGTTAGGGGGTTAGGGTTAGGGTTAGGGTTAGGGTTAGGGTTAGGGTTAGGGTTTGGGGTTAGGGTTAGGGTTAGGGTTAGGGTTAGGGTTAGGGTTAGGGTTAGGGGTTAGGGGTTAGGGTTAGGGTTAGGGTTAGGGTTAGGGTTAGGGTTAGGGGTTAGGGTTAGGGTTAGGGTTAGGGTTAGGGGTTAGGGTTAGGGTTAGGGTTAGGGTTAGGGGTTAGGGGTTAGGGGTTAGGGTTAGGGTTAGGGTTAGGGTTAGGGTTAGGAGAATGGGTCAAAAAGCACACTTTTCGTAACTTAAAGGCACACTTTGTGTAACTTAATGAAAAAAAGTGTGCTTCGTAACTTAAAAAAGTGTGCCTTGTAACTTAAAAGTGTGCTTCGTAACTTAAATAGTGTCAATCGTAACTTAATGTTTCGGGGTTTGGCCACTTTGCCGTTTTTCATTTTTGACCGTTAGCGGATCTGTAGAAAACATCAAAAACGGTTTCTAACCCTCTGGGTCCCGTCGCAATATCTTCGATAGTCTCTGAGATAGCTAACCCCGGTAGCGACACTTTTGTAACTTAATGACCATCAAGGGTCCGAACTCAAAAGTCAGAGGGTGAAATTGTTGAACGCTTATAAATCGTTAAAATAAACATTATATCGTTAACTAATGAGGTTTATCGCATTGTCTGGACATCGAAATACTTGAATTTACATAAACGTATTCATGTTGCTGTCTATTTTTGGAGATTTTCTGACCCGAACTAGTCACTTGATGTATTTTATTATTTGATAGGGTGAATTTTTTGAACGAGTCGAAATCGACAAAAACTTGATTAAATTGTTACTCGATTAGTATTGTCGCATTGCCCTGTCATGGAAATACTTGAATTAATGTCAAGATAGTCGTTTTTCTCTATTTTTTTGGAGATGTTTGAACCTGATTGTTATGTATTATCTATGCAGCTCTGACTATGCGGGGCCACTAGGCTATCTGCCCACTTTGCACCAGCTTTCTTTTCCATTATGCCTAGGGAGGGAATTGAACCCTCGTACATAGTCATAGAACTGCATACTACCTACAAACAAACAAGATTTATCTCTGTCTCTCTCTTTCTCTCTCTCAATTAGATTACATAATCACCAATACAGCTGATATGGTGTATTTGAGCACATTTCCTGTTATCAACCAGGAAAAGGAGTGGGTTCAATTCCCACTGTCAACAAAAAATGGTGATACATGCACAATCTTATAAGTATCTTTTGTCAAGCACAACACTTCTTCTTATAGCTATTTGTGACATTTTCTCTAAGAAGCACTTTGAATGTTTTAGAAGCAATTTGTCCTATCTTTTTGTATACAGTTCTGACTATGTGGGGCCACTAGGCTATCTGCCCGCTTTGCACCAGCTTGTTCCATATGCCTAGGGAGGGAATCGAACCCTCGTACATAGTCATTGAACTGAACTACTTACAAAGATCTCTCTCTCTCTCTCTCTCTCTCTCTCTTAATTAGATTACATAATCACCAATAAAGCTGATATGGTGTATTCGAGCACATTTCCTGTTACCCCCCAGGAAAAGGAGTGGGTTCAATTCCCACTATCAACAGAAAATAGGTGATACATGTACAATCTAATGGTTAACTTTTATCAAACAAAATACTTGTTCTTATAGCTATTTGTGACATTTTCTCTAAGTAGCACTTTGAATGTTTTAGAAGCAATTAATTCTATCGTTATGTATACAGCTCTGACTATGCGGGGCCACTAGGCTATCTGCCCGCTTTGCACCAGCTTGTTCCATTATGCCTAGGGAGGGAATCGAACCCTCGTACATAGTCATTGAACTGTACCATTTACAAACAAAGATCTCTCTCTCTCTTTCTCTCTCTCTGAAATAGATTTTGTAATCATCAATAAAGCTGATATGATGTATTTGAGCACATTTTATGTTATCAACCAGGAAAAGGAGTGGGTTTAATTCCTACTATCAACAGAAAAAAAGAATACATGTACAATCTAATGGTTAATTTTTATCAAGCACAACACTTCTTATATTTGTGACATTTTCTCTAAGAAGCACTTTAAATGTTTTTGAATCAATTTATTCTATCATGATTATAATTACAGCTCTGACTATGCGGGGCCACTAGGCTATCTGCCCGCTTTGCACCAGCTTTCTGTTCCATAATGCCTAGGGAGGGAATCGAACCCTCGTGCATAGTCATGGAACTGTACTACTTAAAAACAAAAAATAAACGGTTTAAAGGTTATTTAGCTGATAATCCTACATGAAGGGGTGGATACTGAACTTACAGCTAAATGCATTAAATTTCATCCTGTTTCTACTTTCAGGTAACTGTACTCAAGATATAAATCAAGATCAAAGAGAGGATTAAAAGATAAAAATACCAAAGCAAAGTGATTAAGAATATAGAATTTTAAATGATAAATTCATAACAATGGCTTTCCTACCGGGGGTGTAAGTTCAAAATAATACGATCATCCTCTAAACTAATGGTCATTACTTCTTTGTATCAATGTAACTTAGGATAAATTAGGATATAAATACTGATTTATTAAGATTAAGGGGGTTTACTTAGTGGTTAACGATACTGATTTTTCAATGATAAAATGAAAATTATGGGTTTTCTGATGGGGGTTTGATTTCTTAATAAAGGGATTTTTCCTAAAGGTAAAGGTGTTTATTACTTTGTATTGATGTGATATAGGATAAATTAGGGAACAGATATTGATCCCAAAAGATTTAGGGAGTTTCTTAAGTGATTAACTATACCGATTTTCAACAAGAAATTGAAAATTATGGATTGTTTTAGGGGGGTATAATTTCTTAATAAAGGGATTTTTCCTAAAGGTAAAGGTGTTTATTACTTTGTATTGATGTGATATAGGATAAATTAGGGAACAAATATTGATCCCAAAAGATCTAGGGAGTTTCTTAAGTGATTAACTATACCGATTTTCAACAAGAAATTGAAAATTATGGATTGTTTTAGGGGGGTATAATTTCTTAATGAAAGAATTTTTCCTGAAACTAATGCTGATTATATCTTTGTATTTATGTAGTCAAGAAGAAATGAGGGTGTAAGTCTTAATCCCAAAAGTTTTTGGGGGCCTACTTAGTGTTTAACTATATCCATTTTTGAACGTTAAACTGAATAATATGGGTTCTTTCCTAGGGATGTAATTTCTTAATTAAATGATTTTTCATTTAACTAATTAATGCTGTTTAATTCTTGGTATTATTGTAATAAAGGATAAATGAGGGTTTAGGTAACAATTCTGAAACATTTATGGGGTCTCTCAAGCGTTTAAGTATACCCATTTGTTAATGCTAAAATAGAAAAAATTGGTTCTTTCTTGGAGTTGATATTTCATAATGAAATGATTTTGCCTAAAACTATTGCTGTTTATTTCTTTGTATTCATGTAATGAAGAATAAATACGCGTGTAGGTATTCATAACAAAAGATTTAGGGAGTTTCCTAAATGATTTACTACACTGATTTTTTAACGATAACATGAAAATTATGGGTTTTCCCTGAAGGTGTTACTTCTCAATAAAAGGATTTTTCCTGAAACTAAAGCTGATTATTTCTTTGTATTAATGCACTAAAGGAGAATTGAGGGTGTAAGTCATAATCTCAAAAGTTTTAGGAGGTCTACTAAGCGTTTAACTATATCCATTTTTTAACGTTAAAATGAAGAATATGGGTTCCTTCATGGGGATGTAATTTCTTAATAAAAAGATTTTTCATTTGACTAATGCTGTTTATTTTTTTGTATTCATGTAATTAAGGTTATATAAGGGCGTAAGTATTCATACCAAAAGATTTAGGGAGTCTCTTAAGCGTTTAATTATATCAGTTTGTTAACGTTAAAACAAAGAATATGGGCTCCTTCATGCGGGTGTAATTTCTAAATAAAAAGATTTTGCCATAAATTAATGCAATTTATTTCTTTGTATTCATGTAATTAAGGATATATAAGGGTGTTAGCATTCATACCAAAAGATTTAGGGAGTTTCCTTAATGATTTAATATACTGAATTTTAAACGATAAACAGAAAATTATGAGTTTTCTCAGGGGGTGTAATTTCTTTATAAAAGGATTTTGCCTAAAGCTAATGCTGATTATTTCTTTGTATTAATGTATTAAAGGATAAATTAGGGTGTAAGTATTAATTTTTAAACATTTATGGAGTCTCTTAAGCGTTTAAGTATATCCATTTGTTAACGTTAAAATGAATAATATGGGTTCCTTCGTGGGGGTGTTATTTCTTAATAAAATGATTTTGCCTTAAACTATTGCTGTTTATTTCTTTGTATTCATGTAATTAAGGATATAAAAGGATGTAGGTATTCATTCCAAAAGATTAAGGAGTTTCCTAACTGATTTACTACACTGATTTTTTAACGATAAAATGAAAATTTTGAGTTTTCTCAGGGGGTGTTATTTCTCAATAAAAGGATTTTCCCTAAAACTAAAGCTGATTATTTCTTTGTATTAATGCACTAAAGGAGAATTGAGAGTGTAAGTCTTAATCCCAAAAGTTTTTGGGGGTCTACTTAGCGTTTAACTATACCTATTTTTGAACGTTAAAATGAAGAATATGGGTTCCTTCCTGAGGATGTAATTTGTTACTAAAGTGATTTTTCATTTAACTGATTTTGTTTATTTCTTTGTATTCATGTAATTAAGGATATATAAGGGAGTAAGTATTCATATCAAAAGATTTAGGGAGTTTCCAAACTAATTAAGTCTACTGATTTTTTAACGATAAACAGAAAATTATGAGTTTTCTCAGGGGGTGTAATTTCTTTATAAAAGGATTTTGCCTAAAGCTAATGCTGATTATTTCTTTGTATTAATGTATTAAAGGATAAATTAGGGTGTAAGTATTAATTTTTAAACATTTATGGAGTCTCTTAAGCGTTTAAGTATATCCATTTGTTAACGTTAAAATGAATAATATGGGTTCCTTCATGGGGGTGTTATTTCTTAATAAAATGATTTTGCCTTAAACAATCGCTGTTTATTTCTTTGTATTCATGTAATCAAGGATATAAAAGGGTGTAGGTATTCATACCAAAAGATTAAGGAGTTTCCTAACTGATTTACTACACTGATTTTTTAACGATAAAATGAAAATTTTGAGTTTTCTCAGGGGGTGTTATTTCTCAATAAAAGGATTTTCCCTAAAACTAAAGCTGATTATTTCTTTGTATTAATGCACTAAAGGAGAATTGAGGGTGTAAGTCTTAGTCCCAAAAGTTTTTGGGGGTCTACTTAGCGTTTAACTATACCTATTTTTGAACGTTAAAATGAAGAATATGGGTTCCTTCCTGAGGATGTAATTTCTTAATAAAGTGATTTTTCATTTAACTGATTTTGTTTATTTCTTTGTATTCATGTAATTAAGGATATATAAGGGTGTAAGTATTCATATCAAAAGATTTAGGGAGTTTCCAAACTAATTAAGTCTACTGATTTTTTAACGATAAACAGAATATTTTGAGTTTTCTCAGGGGGTGTAATTTCTTTATAAAAGGATTTTGCCTAAAGCTAATGCTGATTATTTCTTTGTATTAATGTATCAAAGGAGAAATACGGGTGTTATTATTGATCCCAAAAGTTTTAGGGGGCTTCCGGAGCATTTAACTATATCCCTATTTTAACATTAAAATGAAGAATATTGGCTTCTTCCTAGGGATGTAATTTCTTTATAGAAATATTTGTCCTTAAATTAACACCGATTATTTCTTTGTAGGAATGTATTAACGGATAAATAAGGGTGCAAATATTGATCCGAAAAGATTTCGAGGGTTTCCTTAGTGTTTTACTTTACTGATTTGTTCACGTTAAACCAAAATTATTCAGCTCCTTGATGGGGGTATAATTTTATAATAAAAGGAGTTTACTTGCACTTATGGAGATTATTTCTGTGTATTAATATCATTAAAGATAAATAAGGGTACAATCATTGATTACAAAAGACTTAACAACGTTTTTTTGTAAATGTCTCACATACACACTTTTCTGTATATTCGTTCGTCATTGTATGAAGTTTACAACATTATTCTGAATAGTATATTTCATGTATAACACTTAAAAGAAACTATTATAACAGTTTAAGATGTGTAACTACATTTAGTTTAAACGCTTGACACCCAACATGTATTGTACACAATGTACATATAACATTCGTCAATTATATGTGTAAATAAACAACTACGGGATCAACAGTTGACAAAACAATCAAGTACAGTATAAAGAACAATTATTAACACTTATTTTATGCAAACCTACCTTGCATTAGTCTGATTTAATCCAAAAACACAAGTATAATCCATATCACCTTGAAATCATTTTGTCACAAATGTTTTTTTTTAACACCGAGCCCGATCGAATCTCGAGCCCGATAATTTCCGGCTAGTGTTTTGGGCCTTTTTCTCTGTTGTAATTGGTGTAGAATAACACTGAAATAGAATAGGAATATTTGATTTATTTCCAGTAACTCTTATTGCCATAATCACAAGAATTTATGGTCCCTGCAAAAAAAGTGTTACTTGTAACTTAATCCAATATTTTGGTCCTCTAAACCCCAGAGATTTATTTTAAGGAAATTCATGAAATATTGCATCAAATGGACATTTTCTTCATGATTTATTGTTTATTGTAAAGTTCTTAAGAGATTATAACTAAAATATTTCACAGTTAAAGCCTCTGAAAAAATTTGGACCCCCTCGAGTAAGCCCATATTTCTCTACTTTTGGTCAAATAAAGCACAGACTGTAGGGGGTCTAAATATGTAATGCTCCTTGTAAATATTAATTTCTGCCTGATTTATTCTTTAATTACATGTATTCAAGAGAATATAACAAATGAATTTCACAATTAAAGCCCTTTAAAAATTTAAGGGACCTTGGAGTAGACCCATTTTTTTCAATTTTGGATAAAATAAAGTGCAAACTGCGCAGGGTGTAAACATGAAAATAAGCATCATATTGTTGATTTCTACATGATTTATTGTTTATTGTAAAGCCCTTAAGAGATTATAACTGAAAAACTCTACAGTTAAACCCTCTGAAAAAAATTTAACCCACTTGAAAAAGCCATTAAATTTCAATTTGACGTTAAATATTGGGCATAGTAAGTCCCTTCGGAAACCCTCTAAATCTTAGGTATCAATATTTCAAGCATTATTTGTCCTAATACACATATATACAAAGGATATAGGACCCTTAGTTAAAAGAATTACCCCTCTGTTATGAATTTATACCCCCCGGAGTATTCCAATAAATTCCATTTTGACGTTAAATATAATGAATACTAAATTCCTCATGACCCCCACTAAATCTTTTAGTATTAAAATTTCTGCCCTATTTTATCCTAGTTCACATGAAAACAAAAGATTTAACACCATTACTATAAAGAAATACCCCTGTATTATGAATTTATACCCCCCAGAGAATGCCCAAAAATTTCCATTTGACGTTAAATATTTAGTATACTAAATCCCTCCTGACCCCCACTAAACCTCTAAGTATTAAACTTTATACCCTATTTTATCCAAGTGCACATCAAAACAAAGGATAAAATACCATTAGCTTAAAAAAATACCCCTGTATTATGAATTTATACCCCTCTGAGAATACCCAAAAATTTCCATTTCAAGTTAAATATAATGAATACTAAATCCCTCCTGACCCCCACCAAACCTATAAGTATTAATATTTCTACCCTATTTTATCATAATACACATTAAAACAAAAGATTTAGCAGCATTAGTTCTGAGAAAAAGCCCTGCATTATGAATTTATACCCCCCTGAGAATACCCAAAAATTTCCATTTGACGTTAAATATTTGGTATACTAAATCCCTCCTGACCCCCACTAAACCTTTAAGTATTAATATTTCTACCCTATTTTATCCTAATGCACATCAAAACAAAGGATAACATACCATTAGCTTAAAGAAATACCCCTGTATTATGAATTTATACCCCTCTGAGAATACCCAAAAATTTCCATTTGACGTTAAATATATGGTATACTAAATCCCTTCGGAAACCCTCTAAATCTGTAAGTATCAATATTTCTCCCCTTAATTATCCTAATACATACTAAGAGCAAGGAGATATCATAACAAGTTTAAAGGAATACCCTTGTATTATGAATTTATGCCTGCCAAAGTAAACCCATAATTTTGAATTTCCCGCTAATTATATGGTATACTAAATCCCTTCGGACCACCTCTTAATCTATAAGCATCAATAATTCTACCCTCATTTATCCTAATATACATTAAAACAAAGATGTAAGGACCCATAGATAGCAGGAGTACCCTTGTATTATCAATTTATACCCCCCTGAGTATACCCATAATTTTCAATTTGACGTTAAATATAAAGCATGCTAAATCCCTCCTGACCCCCACCAAACCTCTAAGTATGAATATTTCTACCCTATTTTATCCAAGTACACATAAAAACAAAAGATTTAACACCATTAGTATAAAGAAATACCCCTGTATTATGAATTTATACCCCCCAGAGAATGCCCAAAAATTTCCATTTGACGTTAAATATTTGGTATACTAAATCCCTCCTGACCCCCACTAAACCTTTAAGCATTAATATTTCTACCCTATTTTATCCTAATACACATCAAAACAAAGGATAACATACCATTAGCTTAAAGAAATACCCCTGTATTATGAATTTATACCCCTCTGAGAATACCCAAAAATTTCCATTTGACGTTAAATATATGGTATACTAAATCCCTTCGGAAACCCTCTAAATCTGTAAGTATCAATATTTCTTCCCTTAATTATCCTAATACATACTAAGAGCAAGGAGATATCATGACAAGTTTAAAAGAATACCCTTGTATTATGAATTTATGCCTCCCAAAGTAAACCCATAATTTTGAATTTCCCGCTAATTATATGGTATACTAAATCCCTTCGGACCACCTCTTAATCTATCAGCATCAATAATTCTACCCTCATTTATCCTAATATACATTAAAACAAAGATGTAAGGACCCATAGATAGCAGGAGTACCCTTGTATTATCAATTTATACCCCCCTGAGTATACCCATAATTTTCAATTTGACGTTAAATATAAAGCATACTAAATCCCTCCTGACCCCCACTAAACCTCTAAGTATGAATATTTCTACCCTATTTTATCCAAGTACACATAAAAACAAAAGATTTAACACCATTAGTATAAAGAAATACCCCTGTATTATGAATTTATACCCCCCAGAGAATGCCCAAAAATTTCCATTTGACGTTAAATATTTGGTATACTAAATCCCTCCTGACCCCCACTAAACCTTTAAGTATTAAAATTTCTGCCCTATTTTATCCTAATACACATCAAAACAAAGGATAACATACCATTAGCTTAAAGAAATACCCCTGTATTATGAATTTATACCCCTCTAAGAATACCCAAAAATTTCCATTTGACGTTAAATATATGGTATACTAAATCCCTTCGGAAACCCTCTTAATCTGTAAGTATCAATATTTCTTCCCTTAATTATCCTAATACATACTAAGAGCAAGGAGATATCATGACAAGTTTAAAGGAATACCCTTGTATTATGAATTTATACCTGCCAAAGTAAACCCATAATTTTGAATTTCCCGCTAATTATATGGTATACTAAATCCCTTCGGACCACCTCTTAATCTATAAGCATCAATAATTCTACCCTCATTTATCCTAATATACATTAAAACAAAGATGTAAGGACCCATAGATAGCAGGAGTACCCTTGTATTATCAATTTATACCCCCCTGAGTATACCCATAATTTTCAATTTGACGTTAAATATAAAGCATGCTAAATCCCTCCTGACCCCCACTAAACCTCTAAGTATGAATACCTCTACACTATTTTATCCAAGTACACATGAAAACAAAAGATTTAACACCATTTGTATAAAAAAATACCCCTGTATTATGAATTTATACCCCCCAGAGAATGCCCAAAAATTTCCATTTGACGTTAAATATTTGGTATACTAAATCCCTCCTGACCCCCACTAAACCTTTAAGTATTAATATTTCTACCCTATTTTATCCTAATGCACATCAAAACAAAGGATAACATACCATTAGCTTAAAGAAATACCCCTGTATTATGAATTTATACCCCTCTGAGAATACCCAAAAATTTCCATTTGACGTTAAATATATGGTATACTAAATCCCTTCGGAAACCCTCTTAATCTGTAAGTATCAATATTTCTTCCCTTAATTATCCTAATACATACTAAGAGCAAGGAGATATCATAACAAGTTTAAAGGAATACCCTTGTATTATGAATTTATGCCTGCCAAAGTAAACCCATAATTTTGAATTTCCCGCTAATTATATGGTATACTAAATCCCTTCGGACCACCTCTTAATCTATAAGCATCAATAATTCTACCCTCAT
This sequence comes from Magallana angulata, assembly GCF_025612915.1. NCBI lineage: Eukaryota > Metazoa > Mollusca > Bivalvia > Ostreida > Ostreidae > Magallana > Magallana angulata. Next base: position 307,106 of record NW_026441831.1, read on the forward strand.
TTATCCTAATATACATTAAAACAAAGATGTAAGGACCCATAGATAGCAGGAGTACCCTTGTATTATCAATTTATACCCCCCTGAGTATACCCATAATTTTCAATTTGACGTTAAATATAAAGCATACTAAATCCCTCCTGACCCCCACTAAACCTCTAAGTATGAATATTTCTACCCTATTTTATCCAAGTACACATAAAAACAAAAGATTTAACACCATTAGTATAAAGAAATACCCCTGTATTATGAATTTATACCCCCCAGAGAATGCCCAAAAATTTCCATTTGACTTTAAATATTTGGTATAATAAATCCCTCCTGACCCCCACTAAACCTTTAAGTATTAAAATTTCTGCCCTATTTTATCCTAATACACATCAAATCAAAGGATAACATACCATTAGCTTAAAGAAATACCCCTGTATTATGAATTTATACCCCTCTGAGAATACCCAAAAATTTCCATTTGACGTTAAATATATGGTATACTAAATCCCTTCGGAAACCCTCTTAATCTGTAAGTATCAATATTTCTTCCCTTAATTATCCTAATACATATTAAGAGCAAGGAGATATCATGACAAGTTTAAAGGAATACCCTTGTATTATGAATTTATACCTGCCAAAGTAAACCCATAATTTTGAATTTCCCGCTAATTATATGGTATACTAAATCCCTTCGGACCACCTCTTAATCTATCAGCATCAATAATTCTACCCTCATCTATCCTAATATACATTAAAACAAAGATGTAAGGACCCATAGATAGCAAGAGTACCCTTGTATTATCAATTTATACCCCCCTGAGTATACCCATAATTTTCAATTTGACGTTAAATATAAAGCATACTAAATCCCTCCTGACCCCCACTAAACCTCTAAGTATGAATATTTCTACCCTATTTTATCCAAGTACACATAAAAACAAAAGATTTAACACCATTAGTATAAAGAAATACCCCTGTATTATGAATTTATACCCCCCAGAGAATGCCCAAAAATTTCCATTTGACGTTAAATATTTGGTATAATAAATCCCTCCTGACCCCCACTAAACCTTTAAGTATTAAAATTTCTAGCCTATTTTATCCTAATACACATCAAAGCAAAGGATAACATACCATTAGCTTAAAGAAATACCCCTGTATTATGAATTTATACCCCTCTGAGAATACCCAAAAATTTCCATTTGACGTTAAATATATGGTATACTAAATCCCTTCGGAAACCCTCTTAATCTGTAAGTATCAATATTTCTTCCCTTAATTATCCTAATACATATTAAGAGCAAGGAGATATCATGACAAGTTTAAAGGAATACCCTTGTATTATGAATTTATACCTGCCAAAGTAAACCCATAATTTTGAATTTCCCGCTAATTATATGGTATACTAAATCCCTTCGGACCACCTCTTAATCTATAAGCATCAACAATTCTACCCTCATTTATCCTAATATACATTAAAACAAAGATGTAAGGACCCATAGATAGCAGGAGTACCCTTGTATTATCAATTTATACTCCCCTGAGTATACCCATAATTTTCAATTTGACGTTAAATATAAAGCATACTAAATCCCTCCTGACCCCCACTAAACCTCTAAGTATGAATATTTCTACCCTATTTTATCCAAGTACACATAAAAACAAAAGATTTAACACCATTAGTATAAAGAAATACCCCTGTATTATGAATTTATACCCCCCAGAGAATGCCCAAAAATTTCCATTTGACGTTAAATATTAGGTATACTAAATCCCTCCTGACCCCCACTAAACCTTTAAGTATTAATATTTCTACCCTATTTTATCCTAATACACTTCAAAACAAAGGATAACATAACATTAGCTTAAAGAAATACCCCTGTATTATGAATTTATACCCCTCTGAGAATACCCAAAAATTTCCATTTGACGTTAAATATATGGTATACTAAATCCCTTCGGAAACCCTCTTAATCTGTAAGTATCAATATTTCTTCCCTTAATTATCCTAATACATACTAAGAGCAAGGAGATATCATGACAAGTTTAAAGGAATACCCTTGTATTATGAATTTATACCTGCCAAAGAAAACCCATAATTTTGAATTTCCCGCTAATTATATGGTATACTAAATCCCTTCGGACCACCTCTTAATCTATAAGCATCAACAATTCTACCCTCATTTATCCTAATATACATTAAAACAAAGATGTAAGGACCCATAGATAGCAGGAGTACCCTTGTATTATCAATTTATACCCCCCTGAGTATACCCATAATTTTCAATTTGACGTTAAATATATGGTATACTAAATCCCTTCGGAAACCCTATAACTCTGTAAGTATCAATATTTCTACCCTTAATTATCCTAATACATACTAAGAGCAAGGAGATATCACCACTAGTATAAAGAAATACCCCTGTATTATGAATTTATACCTGCCAAAGTAAACCCATAATTTTGAATTTCCCGCTAATTATATGGTATAATAAATCCCTTTGGACAACCTCTTAATCTATAAGCATCAATATTTCTACCCTCATTTATCCTAATGTACATTAAAACAAAGATGTTAGGACCCATAGATAACAGGAGAAACATTGTTTTATCAATTTATACCCCCTGAGTATAGGAAGAAATTTCAATTTGACATTAAATATAAGGCATATTAAATCCCTTTGGAAACCCTCTTATCATTAAATACAAATATTTTAATCCTTGTTTACCCTAATACACATGAATACAAAGGAATTAGGAACCTTAGTTAAAAGAATTAACGCTGTATTATGAATTTATACCCACCTAAGTGAACCTATAATTTTCAATTTACTGGAAATAATATGGTATACTAAATCCATTATGACCCCCACTTAATCTATAAGTATGAACAATTAAACCCTAATTTATCCTAATACACATTATAACGAAGGAATAAGAACCACTAGATCAAAGGATTACCTCTTAATTATGAATTTATACCAACCTAAGAGAACCTATATTTTTCAATTTACCGAAAATAATATGGTATACTAAATCCATTATGACCCCCACTTAATCTATAAGTATGAACAATTAAACCCTAATTTATCCTAATACACATTATAACAAAGGAATAAGAACCACTAGATCAAAGGATTACCTCTTAATTATGAATTTATACCAACCTAAGAGAACCTATATTTTTCAATTTACCGAAAATAATATGGTATACTAAATCCATTATGACCCCCACTTAATCTATAAGTATGAACAATTAAACCCCAATTTATCCTAATACACATTATAACAAAGGAATAAGAACCACTAGATCAAAGGATTACCTCTTAATTATGAATTTATACCAACCTAAGAGAACCTATATTTTTCAATTTACCGAAAATAATATGGTATACTAAATCCATTATGACCCCCACTTAATCTATAAGTATGAACAATTAAACCCTAATTTATCCTAATACACATTATAACGAAGGAATAAGAACCACTAGATCAAAGGATTACCTCTTAATTATGAATTTATACCAACCTAAGAGAACCTATATTTTTCAATTTACCGAAAATAATATGGTATACTAAATCCATTATGACCCCCACTTAATCTATAAGTATGAACAATTAAACCCTAATTTATCCTAATACACATTATAACAAAGGAATAAGAACCACTAGATCAAAGGATTACCTCTTAATTATGAATTTATACCCCCCTAAGTGAACCCATAAATTTCAATTTGACGTTAAATATAGTGCAAACTAAATCCCCTCTGACACCCTCTAAATCTTTAAGTATGAATATTTTAACACTAATTTATCCTAATGTACATAAAAGCAAAAGAAATAACCACATTAGTTTAAAGTATCACCCCTTTTTTGAGAATTTGGAGCCCCTTAAGTGTTACCATAATGTTAAATCAAATGTTACAGATATGGTAGCGACATCTTTGAAGTTGTCGATCATGATCATTATCCTTACGTTAATTCAAGTATTTCGACATCCTGTCAATGCGATAACCCTTAAAAGTTAACGGTATTGACTTAATTTTAACGATTTTGATCCGCTCAAAAAATTTACCCTATCAGTGATGATGAGGAAAAAAGTGACAAAAGCAGGGTCACGGTACTCCGAAGTTATCTATTATTTTGAAAATCTTTGCGTTATTTCAAGTTTTTCGACATCAGATCAATGGGATAATCTTAATTAGTTAACGATATAATCTTGATTTGAATGATTTATATCCGTTCAACAATTTTCACTTTCCCCCACTTTCCAAAAGATTAAGTTACGAGGCACAGGACCAAACCCCGTGGTTAGACATGTCATCGAGATCTGGGCCGCTATGGGGAATCTTGGATATTTTGAGGCGGAATATGGTCTCGCGACATAAAATAAAGTGGATTACATAAAAAAGTTACCGATATAATCATTTTATAGATCTATTTTGACGCTTTTTGGATTTCCATTTGGACTTAGAAATTTTCAGCGAAAATGCAAATTACAAGAGAGCACAGGGCAAACCGTACAAAATAGGATCCTTCTTTGCATATATCTGAGATATATCCACCGAAACATGATAATTTCTCCCCATGAGTTCAGAATATAGCAATAAATAAAAAAATAAGAGCCAAAAAGGGATGTTTTTATTGGAAAAATAGAGATTTTAGGGGGTCTCAAGGTCATTAACATAAGATAGGATAAATGTTTGCATATATTTAAGAAACAGGTGTTGAAACATAATGATTAATGCAAAAAAGTCTGCTAACCCTGCATAAATAAAAGAATTAGAGCCAAAAAAGGATAAATTGACCATTAAGTTACCAAAAGTGTGCCAGATAGTAAGTCCCAAAAGTCATTAATTAGAGGTCCCAGGTGAGTTAAAAGTGACTAACGTTAATGAGTATTGTCCAAAGTATCATCAGTAAGCAATTGTTTTCCAATTACAGCATTAGAAATGCTAACCCCAGCTATGGACCATTTACTATATAACATGATACAAAAGATTAAGTTACAAAGCACACTTTTTAGGAGTGGTCCTGTGACGTTATTTCCGGTGATATCTGTACCAATTCTAGCTAAAGTATGCAACTCATTAAAATCTTGCTAATTATACCTTAGAATAATGTTTAGAAGCAAAAAATGAGCTAACCACAGGTGTTTGAAAAGTGTGCTTTTGTAACTTAATCCCAAAAATCGGAAATTTTGAAAATTGCGATATTTTCCGAAAAAACGATTTTTGAGCAGGAATCAAAGCCTAACATTGTTCCTTATCTAAATTCCAATGTTTCCACCAAGTTTGAATGCTCTAGGACGATAAATAAGAAAAGAGTTGAGGAGGATGTAATTTTTTGCACCATAGTGAAGATGATCCTGAGATTTGTATACCCCACCAGACCTAAATTTTTTCCAGAATTTTGAGAGCTTTTTTACTTTTAGGGGGTTAGGTGAGGGTTAGAATCCAACTTAAAAAACAGGAAGCTACAGTTAATTGGCCACCGAGAACGTTTCTAACCCCCTGTAAATAAGCGACCAAAATGCAAAGTGTGCTTTGTAACTTAAAAATTTTTTGAGCTCCGAATTTTTGGACTTCCAATAGGGGGTTAGAGGACTTTTTTGTTTTAGATTGTAGATTGGACCTTATGTAACAATCTAAAACAAAAAAAACCGCTAACCCCGTAGTTTATGACCCTAACCCCAGCCTTTGAAAGTTTAAGTTACAAAAAGTGTGCCGGCGCTGCTAATTAGGGTTAGGGTTAGGGTTAGGGTTAGGGTTAGGGTTAGGGTTAGGGTTAGGGGTTAGGGTTAGGGTTAGGGTTAGGGTTAGGGTTAGGGTTAGGGTTAGGTTAGGGTTAGGGTTAGGGTTAGGGTTAGGGTTAGGGTTAGGGTTAGGGTTAGGGTTAGGGTTAGGGTTAGGGTTAGGGTTAGGGTTAGGGTTAGGGTTAGGGTTAGGGTTAGGGTTAGGGTTAGGGTTAGGGTTAGGGTTAGGGTTAGGGTTAGGGTTAGGGTTAGGGTTAGGGTTTGGGTTAGGGTTAGGGTTAGGGTTAGGGTTAGGGTTAGGGTTAGGGTTAGGGTTAGGGTTAGGGTTAGGGTTAGGGTTAGGGTTAGGGTTTGGGTTAGGGTTAGGGTTAGGGTTAGGGTTAGGGTTAGGGTTAGGGTTAGGGTTAGGGTTAGGGTTGGGTTGGGTTAGGGTTAGGGTTAGGGTTAGGGTTAGGGTTAGGGTTAGGGTTAGGGTTAGGGGTTTGGGTTAGGGTTAGGGTTAGGGTTAGGGTTAGGGTTAGGGTTAGGGTTAGGGTTAGGGTTAGGGTTAGGGTTAGGTTAGGGTTAGGTTAGGGTTAGGGTTAGGGTTAGGGTTAGGGTTAGGGTTAGGGTTAGGGTTAGGGTTAGGGTTAGGGTTAGGGTTAGGGTTAGGGTATAGGCACTTTGACGAGATGCGTGTGCGGGAATGCGGGACTCCGCCTATTAATCCTCGTGACTGTCAATCATTTCTTTCTATAAATATCTGATGATTTGGTGTTTTATCATTCTTTTGATTGTGACTTTGTTGGATTATAGATTATATGGGTTTTTCACTTGTTAAAGGTAACTGCTTTTTTTAATATCATTATTTAATTGCTCATTATCCTGCATTCTAATGTTAAGTAGCAATAGATATGAAATTTTATAAACATAGTAGTTATTCCTGGTAGTAATTGATAGACTATTGAATTGATCTATAGTTTACAATTAAATTTCAATTGTAGCAAGATATTCATCAAATGTAGTGAATGATTGATATTAATGAAACTTTTTGATATACTTAATTAAGATAATTACGTTTAAAACTTTGGCTCATTAAACTTAAGGTCTAACATTGTTTTACTCTGTGTTGAACCCGTGTATACACTGGGATCAACTAGGGTATACCCTGGGTATACCCCGGGTATACCCTGGGTTTACCCCGGGTATACCCTTGGTGTACCCAGGGTATACCCTGGGTTAAACCCGGGTATATCCTGGGTTTAACCCAGGTATACCCTGAGTTTATCCCGGGTTTAACCCGGGTATACCCTGGGTTTACCCCGGGTATACCCTGGGTTAAACCCGGGTATACCCTGGGTTAAACCCGGGTATACCCTGGGTTAAACCTGGGTATACTCTAGGTTAAACCCGCGTTTAATCTGTGTTAAACCCGGGCATACTCTTGGTGGGTTAGGGTTAGGGTTAGGGTTAGGGTTAGGGTTAGGGTTAGGGTTTGGGTTAGGGTTAGGGTTAGGGTTAGGGTTAGGGTTAGGGTTAGGGTTAGGGTTAGGGTTAGGGTTAGGGTTAGGGTTAGGGTTAGGGTTAGGGTTAGGGTTAGGGTTAGGGTTAGGGTTAGGGTTAGGGTTAGGGTTAGGGTTAGGGTTAGGGTTAGGGTTAGGGTTAGGGTTAGGGTTAGGGTTAGGGTTAGGGTTAGGGTTAGGGTTAGGGTTAGGGTTAGGGTTAGGGTTAGGGTTAGGGTTAGGGTTAGGGTTAGGGTTAGGGTTAGGGTTAGGGTTAGGGTTAGGGTTAGGGTTAGGGTTAGGGTTAGGGTTAGGGTTAGGGTTAGGGTTAGGGTTAGGGTTAGGGTTAGGGTTAGGGTTAGGGTTAGGGTTAGGGTTAGGGTTAGGGTTAGGGTTAGGGTTAGGGTTAGGGTTAGGGTTAGGGTTAGGGTTAGGGTTAGGGTTAGGGTTAGGGTTAGGGTTAGGGTTAGGGTTAGGGTTAGGGTTAGGGTTAGGGTTAGGGTTAGGGTTAGGGTTAGGGTTAGGGTTAGGGTTAGGGTTAGGGTTAGGGTTAGGGTTAGGGTTAGGGTTAGGGTTAGGGTTAGGGTTAGGGTTAGGGTTAGGGTTAGGGTTAGGGTTAGGGTTAGGGTTAGGGTTAGGGTTTGGTTAGGGTTAGGGTTAGGGTTAGGGTTAGGGTTAGGGTTAGGGTTAGGGTTAGGGTTAGGGTTAGGGTTAGGGTTAGGGTTAGGGTTAGGGTTAGGGTTAGGGTTAGGGTTAGGGTTAGGGTTAGGGTTAGGGTTAGGGTTAGGGTTAGGGTTAGGGTTAGGGTTAGGGTTAGGGTTAGGGTTAGGGTTAGGGTTAGGGTTAGGGTTAGGGTTAGGGTTAGGGTTAGGGTTAGGGTTAGGGTTAGGGTTAGGGTTAGGGTTAGGGTTAGGGTTAGGGTTAGGGTTAGGGTTAGGGTTAGGGTTAGGGTTAGGGTTAGGGTTAGGGTTAGGGTTAGGGTTAGGGTTAGGGTTAGGGTTAGGGTTAGGGTTAGGGTTAGGGTTAGGGTTAGGGTTAGGGTTAGGGTTAGGGTTAGGGTTAGGGTTAGGGTTAGGGTTAGGGTTAGGGTTAGGGTTAGGGTTAGGGTTAGGGTTAGGGTTAGGGTTAGGGTTAGGGTTAGGGTTAGGGTTAGGGTTAGGGTTAGGGTTAGGGTTAGGGTTAGGGTTAGGGTTAGGGTTAGGGTTAGGGTTAGGGTTAGGGTTAGGGTTAGGGTTAGGGTTAGGGTTAGGGTTAGGGTTAGGGTTAGGGTTAGGGTTAGGGTTAGGGTTAGGGTTAGGGTTAGGGTTAGGGTTAGGGTTAGGGTTAGGGTTAGGGTTAGGGTTAGGGTTAGGGTTAGGGTTAGGGTTAGGGTTAGGGTTAGGGTTAGGGTTAGGGTTAGGGTTAGGGTTAGGGTTAGGGTTAGGGTTAGGGTTAGGGGAGTGGGTCAAAAAGCACACTTTTTGTAACTTAAAAGCACACTTTTTGTAACTTAAGCCAAAAAAGTGTGCTTTGTAACTTAAAAAAGTGTGCTTTTGTAACTTAAGAGTGTGCTTTGTAACTTATAAAGTGTTAATCGTAACATAAAGTTTCGGGGTTTGCCGACTTTGTCTGTTTTCATTTTTGACCGTTAGCGTATCCTTAAATAACATCGAAAACGGTCTCTAACCCTCTGGGTCCCGTCGCAATATCTTCGATAGTCTCTGAGATAGCTAACCCCGGTAGCGACACTTTTGTAACTTAAGGACCATCACGGATCAGATATCCAGAGTCGGGGGGTGAAATTGTTGAACGCTTATAAATCGTTAAAATAAACATTATATCGTTAACTAATGAGGTTTATCGCATTGTCTGGACATCGAAATACTTGAATTTACATAAACGTGTTCATGTTGCTGTCTATTTTTGGAGATTTTCTGACCCGAACTAGTCACTTGATGTATTTTATTATTTGATAGGGTGAATTTTTTGAACGAGTCGAAATCGACAAAAACTCGATTAAATTGTTACTCGTTTAGTATTGTCGCATTGCCCTGTCATGGAAATACTTGAATTAATGTCAAGATAGTCGTTTTTCTCTATATTTTTGGAGATGTTTGAACCTGATTGTTATGTATTATCTATGCAGCTCTGACTATGCGGGGCCACTAGGCTATCTGCCCACTTTGCACCAGCTTTCTGTTCCATTATGCCTAGGGAGGGAATTGAACCCTTGTACATAGTCATAGAACTGCATACTACCTACAAACAAACAAAATTTATCTCTGTCTCTCTCTTTCTCTCTCTCAATTAGATTACATAATCACCAATACAGCTGATATGGTGTATTCGAGCACATTTCCTGTTATCAACCAGGAAAAGGAGTGGGTTCAATTCCCACTGTCAACAAAAAATGGTGATACATGCACAATCTTATAAGTATCTTTTGTCAAGCACAACACTTCTTCTTATAGCTATTTGTGACATTTTCTCTAAGAAGCACTTTGAATGTTTTAGAAGCAATTTGTCCTATCATTATGTATACAGTTCTGACTATGTGGGGCCACTAGGCTATCTGCCCGCTTTGCACCAGCTTGTTCCATATGCCTAGGGAGGGAATCGAACCCTCGTACATAGTCATTGAACTGAACTACTTACAAAGATCTCTCTCTCTCTCTCTATCTCTCTCTTAATTAGATTACATAATCACGAATAAAGCTGATATGGTGTATTCGAGCACATTTCCTGTTACCCCCCAGGAAAAGGAGTGGGTTCAATTCCCACTATCAACAGAAAATAGGTGATACATGTACAATCTAATGGTTAACTTTTATCAAACAAAACACTTGTTCTTATAACTATCTGTGTCATTTTCTCTAAGTAGCACTTTGAATGTTTTAGAAGCAATTAATTCTATCGTTATGTATACAGCTCTGACTATGCGGGGCCACTAGGCTATCTGCCCGCTTTGCACCAGCTTGTTCCATTATGCCTATGGAGGGAATTGAACCCTCGTACATAGTCATTGAACTGTACCATTTACAAACAAAGATCTCTCTCTCTCTCTCTCTCTCTCTCTCTCTCTCTCTCTCTGAATTAGATTTTGTAATCATCAATAAAGCTGATATGATGTATTTGAGCACATTTTATGTTATCAACCAGAAAAAAGAGTGGATTTAATTCCTACTAGCAATAGAAAAAAAGAATACATGTACAATCTACTGGTTAACTTTTATCAAGCACAACACTTCTTCTATTTGTGACATTTTCTCTAAGAAGCACTTTAAATGTTTTTGAATCAATTTATTCTATCATGATTATAATTACAGCTCTGACTATGCGGGGCCACTAGGCTATCTGCCCGCTTTGCACCAGCTTTCTGTTCCATAATGCCTAGGGAGGGAATCGAACCCTCGTGCATAGTCATGGAACTGTACTACTTAAAAACAAAAAATAAACGGTTTAAAGGTTATTTAGCTGATAATCCTTCAGCATATGGAGAAGACCATCTCAGTAGTGTACATGAAGGGGTGGATACTGAACTTATAGCTAAATGCATTAAATTTCATCCTGTTTCTACAGGATTAAAAGATAAAAATACCAAAGCAAAGTGATTAAGAATATAGATTTTTAAATGATAAATTCATAACAATGGCTTTCCTACAGGGGGTGTAAGTTCAAAATAATATGATTATCCTCTAAACTAATGGTCATTACTTCTTTGTATCAAGGTAACTTAGGATAAATTAGGATATAAATACTGATCTATTAAGATTAAGGGGGTTTACTTAGCGGTTAACGATACTGATTTTTCAATGATAAAATGAAAATTATGGGTTTTCTGATGGGGGTTTGATTTCGAAATAAAGGGATTTTTCCTAAAGGTAAAGGTGTTTATTACTTTGTATTGATGTGATATAGGATAAATTAGGGAACAAATATTGATCCCAAAAGATTTAGGGAGTTTCTTAAGTGATTAACTATACCGATTTTCAACAAGAAATTGAAAATTATTGATTGTTTTAGGGGGGTATAATTTCTTAATGAAAGAATTTTTCCTGAAACTAATGCTGATTATTTCTTTGTATTTATGTAGTTAAGAAGAAATGAGGGTGTAAGTCTTTTTTTGGGGGGGTCTACTAAGCGTTTAACTATATCCATTTTTGAACGTTAAACTGAAGAATATGGGTTCTTTCCTAGGGATGTAATTTCTTAATTAAATGATTTTTCATTTAACTAATGGTGTTTAAATCTTGGTATTATTGTAATAAAGGATAAATGAGGGTTGAGGTAACAATTCTGAAACATTTATGGGGTCTCTCAAGCATTTAAGTATTACCGTTTGTTAATGCTAAAATAGAAAAAATTGGTTCTTTCTTGGAGTTGATATTTCATAATGAAATGATTTTGCTAAAACTATTGCTGTTTATTTCTTTGTATTCATGTAATGAAGAATAAATAGGCGTGTAGGTATTCATAACAAAAGATTTAGGGAGTTTCCTAAATGATTTACTACACTGATTTTTTAATGATAAAATGAAAATTTTGAGTTTTCTCAGGGGGTGTTATTTCTCAATAAAAGGATTTTTCCTAAAACTAAAGCTGATTATTTCTTTGTATTAATGCACTAAAGGAGAATTGAGGGTGTAAGTCATAATCTCAAAAGTTTTAAGAGGTCTACTAAGCGTTTAACTATATCCATTTTTTAACGTTAAAATGAAGAATATGGGTTCCTTCGTGGGGATGTAATTTCTTAATAAAAAGATTTTTCATTTGACTAATGCTGTTCCCTTCTTTGTATTCATGTAATTAAGGTTATATAAGGGCGTTAGTATTCATACAAAAAGATTTAGGGGGTCTCTTAAGCGTTTAATTATATCAGTTTGTTAACGTTAAAACGAAGAATATGGGCTCCTTCATGGGGGTGTAATTTCTAAATAAAAAGATTTTGCCATAAATTAATGCAATTTATTTCTTTGTATTCATGTAATTAAGGATATATAAGGGTGTTAGCATTCATACCAAAAGATTTAGGGAGTTTCCTTAATGATTTAATATACTGAATTTTTAACGATAAACAGAAAATTAGGAGTTTTCTCAGGGGGTGATATTTCTTTATAACAGGATTTTGCCTAAAGCTAATGCTAATCATTTCTTTGTATTAATGTATTAAAGGATAAATTAGGGTGTAAGTATTAATTTTTAAACATTTATGGAGTCTCTTAAGCGTTAAGTATATCCATTTGTTAACGTTAAAATGAATAATATGGGTTCCTTCATGGGGGTGTTATTTCTTAATAACATGATTTTGCCTAAAACTATGCTGTTTATTTCTTTGTTTTCATGTAATTAAGGATATCTAAGGGTGTAAGTATTCATACCAAAAGATTAAGGAGTTTCCTAACTGATTTACTACACTGATTTTTTAACGATAAAATGAAAATTTTGAGTTTTCTCAGGGGGTGTTATTTCTCAATAAAAGGATTTTTCCTAAAACTAAAGCTGATTATTTCTTTGTATTAATGCAGTATAGGAGAATTGATGGTGTAAGTCTTAATCCCAAAAGTTTTTGGGGGTCTACTTAGCGTTTAACTATACCTATTTTTGAACGTTAAAATGAAGAAAATGGGTTCCTTCCTGAGGGTGTCATTTTTTAATAAAGTGATTTTTCATTTAACTGATTTTGTTTATTTCTTTGTATTCATGTAATTAAGGATATATAAGGGTGTTAGCATTCATACCAAAAGATTTAGGGAGTTTCCTTAATGATTTAATATACTGAATTTTTAACGATAAACAGAAAATTAGGAGTTTTCTCAGGGGGTGATATTTCTTTATAACAGGATTTTGCCTAAAGCTAATGCTAATTATTTCTTTGTATTAATGTATTAAATGGATAAAATAGGGTGAAAGTATTAATTTTTAAACATTTATGGAGTCTCTTAAGCGTTTAAGTATATAAATTTGTTAACGTTAAAATGAATAATATGGGTTCCTTCATGGGGGTGTTATTTCTTAATAACATGATTTTGCTTAAAACTATTGCTGTTTATTTCTTTGTATTCATGTAATTAAGGATATCTAAGGGTGTAAGTATTCATACCAAAAGATTAAGGAGTTTCCTAACTGATTTACTACACTGATTTTTTAACGATAAAATGAAAATTTTGAGTTTTCTCAGGGGGTGTTATTTCTCAATAAAAGGATTTTTCCTAAAAACTAAAGCTGATTATTTCTTTGTTTTAATGCACTATAGGAGAATTGATGGTGTAAGTCTTAATCCCAAAAGTTTTTGGGGGTCTACTTAGCGTTTAACTATACCTATTTTTGAACGTTAAAATGAAGAATATGGGTTCCTTCCTGAGGGTGTCATTTTTTAATAAAGTGATTTTTCATTTAACTGATTTTGTTTATTTCTTTGTATTCATGTAATTAAGGATATATAAGGGTGTTAGCATTCATACCAAAAGATTTAGGGAGTTTCCTTAATGATTTAATATACTGAATTTTTAACGATAAACAGAAAATTAGGAGTTTTCTCAGGGGGTGATATTTCTTTATAACAGGATTTTGCCTAAAGCTAATGCTAATTATTTCTTTGAATTAATGTATTAAAGGATAAATTAGGATGTAAGTATTAATTTTTAAAAATTTATGGAGTCTCTTAAGCATTTAAGTATATCCATTTGTTAACGTTAAAATGAATAATATGGGTTCCTTCATGGGGGTGTTATTTCTTAATAAAATGATTTTGCCTAAAACTATTGCTGTTTATTTCTTTGTATTCATGTAATTAAGGATATATAAGGGTGTAAGTATTCATACCAAAAGATTAAGGAGTTTCCTAACTGATTTACTACACTGATTTTTTAACGATAAAATGAAAATTTTGAGTTTTCTCAGGGGGAGTTATTTCTCAATAAAAGGATTTTTCCTAAAACTAAAGCTGATTATTTCTTTGTATTAATGCACTAAAGGAGAATTGATGGTGTAAGTCTTAATCCCAAAAGTATTTGGGGGTCTACTTAGCGTTTAACTATACCTATTTTTGAACGTTAAAATGAAGAATATGGGTTCCTTCCTGAGGATGTCATTTTTTAATAAAGTGATTTTTCATTTAACTGATTTTGTTTATTTCTTTGTATTCATGTAATTAAGGATATATAAGGGTGTTAGCATTCATACCAAAAGATTTAGGGAGTTTCCTTAATGATTTAATATACTGAATTTTTAACGATAAACAGAAAATTAGGAGTTTTCTCAGGGGGTGATATTTCTTTATAAAAGGATTTTGCCTAAAGCTAATGCTAATTATTTCTTTGTATTAATGTATTAAAGGATAAATTAGGGTGTAAGTATTAATTTTTAAACATTTATGGAGTCTCTTAAGCGTTTAAGTATATAAATTTGTTAACGTTAAAATGAATAATATGGGTTCCTTCATGGGGGTGTTGTTATTTCTTAATAAAATGATTTTGCCTAAAACTATTGCTGTTTATTTCTTTGTATTCATGTAATTAAGTATATATAAGGGTGTAGGTATTCATACCAAAAGATTAAGGAGTTTCCTAACTGATTTACTACACGGATTTTTTAACAATAAAATGAAAATTTTGAGTTTTCTCAGGGGGTGTTATTTCTCAATAAAAGGATTTTTCCTAAAACTAAAGCTGATTATTTCTTTGTTTTAATGCACTAAAGGAGAATTGATGGTGTAAGTCCTAATCCCAAAAGTTTTTGGGGGTCTACTTAGCGTTTAACTATACCTATTATTGAACGTTAAAATGAAGAATATGGGTTCCTTCCTGAGGATGTCATTTTTTAATAAAGTGATTTTTCATTTAACTGATTTTGTTTATTTCTTCGTATTCATGTAATCAAGGATAAATAAGGGTGTAAGTATTCATATCAAAAGATTTAGGGAGTTTCCAAACTAATTAAGTCTACTGATTTTTTTAACGATAAACAGAATATTTTGAGTTTTCTCAGGGGGTGTAATTTTTTTATAAAAGAATTTTATCTGAAACTAATGCTAATGATTTCTTTGTATTAATGTATCAAAGGAGAAATACGGGTGTTATTATTGATCCCAAAAGTTTTAGGGGGCTTCCGGAGCATTTAACTATATCCCTATTTTAACATTAAAATGAAGAATATTGGTTTCTTTCCAGGGATGTAATTTCTTTATAGAAATATTTGTCCTTAAATTAACACCGATTATTTCTTTGTAGGAATGTATTAACGGATAAATAAGGGTGCAAATATTGATCCGAAAAGATTTCGAGGGTTTTCTTAGTGTTTTATTTTACTGATTTGTTCACGTTAAACCGAAATTATTCAGCTCCTTGATGGGGGTATAATTTTATAATAAAAGGAGTTTACTTGCACTTATGGAGATTATTTCTGTGTATTGATATCATTAAAGATAAATAAGGGTACAATCATTGATTACAAAAGACTTAATAACATTTTTTGTAAATGTCTCACATACACACTTTTCTGTATATTCGTTCGTCATTGTATGAAGTTTACAACATTATTCTGAATAGTATATTTCATCGATAACACTTAAAAGAAACTATTATAACAGTTTAAGATGTGTAACTACATTTAGTTTAAACGCTTGACACCCAACATGTATTGTACACAATGTACATATAACATTCGTCAATTATATGTTGTAAATAAACAACTACGGGATCAACAGTTGACAAAACAATCAAGTACAGTATAAAGAACAATTATTAACACTTATTTTATGCAAACCTACCTTGCATTAGTCTGATTTAATCCAAAAACACAAGTATAATCCATGTCACCTTGAAATCATTTTGTCACAAATGTTTTTTTTCAACACCGAGCCCGATCGAATCTCGAACCCGATAATTTCCGGCTAGTGTTTTGGGCCTTTTTCTCTGTTGTAATTGGTGTAGAATAAGACTGAAATAGAACAAGAATATTTGATTTATTTCCAGTAACTCTTATTGCCATAATCACAAGAATTTATGGTCCCTACAAAAAAAGTGTTACTTGTAACTTAATCCAATATTTTGGTCCTCTAAACCCCAGAGATTTATTTTAAGGAAATTCATGAAATATTGCATCAAATGGACATTTTCTTCATGATTTATTGTTTATTGTAAAGTTCTTAAGAGATTATAACTAAAATATTTCACAGTTAAAGCCTCTGAAAAAATTTGGACCCCCTCGAGTAAGCCCATATTTCTCTACTTTTGGTCAAATAAAGCACATACTGTAGGGGGTCTAAATTTGTAATGCTCCTTGTAAATATTAATTTCTGCCTGATTTATTCTTTAATTACATGTATTCAAGAGAATATAACAAATGAATTTCACAATTAAAGCCCTTTAAAAGTTTAAGGGACCTTGGAGTAGACCCACTTTTTTCAATTTTGGATAAAATAAAGTGCATACTGCGCAGGGTGTAAACTTAAAAATAAGCATCAAATTGTTGATTTCTACATGATTTATTGTTTATTGTAAAGCCCTTAAGAGATTATAACTGAAAAACTCTACAGTTAAACCCTCTAAAAAAAATTTGACCCACTTGAAAAAGCCATTAAATTTCAATTTGACATTAAATATTGGGCATAGTCAGTCCCTTCGGAAACCCTCTAAATCTTAGGTATCATTATTTCAAGCATTATTTATCCTAATAAACATATATACAAAGGATATAGGACCCTTAGTTAAAAGAATTACCCCTCTGTTATGAATTTATACCCACCAGAGTATTCCAATAAATTTCAATTTGACGTTAAATATAGGGCATACTAAATCCCTTCGGAAATTCTCTAATCTTTGAATACCATTATTTCAACCCTTATTTACCTTAATACACATCAATACAAAGAAAAAAGGACCATTAGTTAAAAGAAATACCCCTCTGTTATGAATTTATACCCACCTAAGAGAACCTATAATTTTTTATTTACTGGAAATAAGATGGTATAATAAATCCTATCTTACCCCCAATAAATCTCAAAGTATGAACAATTCAACCCTAATTTATCCTAATACATATTATAACGAAGGAATAAGAACCACTAGAGCAAAGGACTATCTCTTGATTATGAATTTGTACCCCCCTCATTTTACCAATAAATTTCAATTTGACGTTAAATATTTGGCATAGTCAGTCCCTTCGGAAACCCTCTAAATCTCTAAGTATAAATCTTTCAACCCTTTTTTATCCTAATAAACATATATACAAAGGATATAGGACCCTTAGTTAAAAGAATTACCCCTCTGTTATGAATTTATACCCACCAGAGTATTCCAATAAATTTCAATCGACGTTAAATATAGGGCATACTAAATCCCTTCGGAAACTCTCTAATCTTTGAATACCAATATTTCAACCCTTATTTACCTTAATACACATCAATACAAAGAAATTAGGACCCTTAGTTAAAAGAAATACCCCTCTGTTATCAATTTATACCCAACTAAGAGAACCTATAATTCTCAAATTACCAAAAATGATATAGTACACTTAATTCATTCTGACCCCCAATAAATCTCAAAGTATGAACATTTCAACCCTAATTTATCCTAATACATATTATAACGAAGGAATGAGAACCACTAGAGCAAAGAACTATCGCTTGATTATGAATTTATACCCCCCTGAGTACACCCATAAATTTTCATTTGACGACAAGTATATAGTATACTAAATCCCTCCTGACCCCCACTAAACCTTTAAGTATTAATATTTATACCCTATTTTATCCTAATACACATCAAAACAAAGGACAAAGCAGCATTAGTTTAAAGAAATACCACTGTATTATGAATTTATACCCCCCTGAGAACACCCAAAAATTTCCATTTGACGTAAAATATGAAGCCTACTAAATCCCTCCTGACCCCCACTAAACCTGTAAGTTTGAATATTTCTACGCTATTTCATCCTAATACACATTAAAAGAGAGGATTTAGCAGCATTAGTTTAAAGAAATACCCCTGTATTATGAATTTATACCCCCCAGAAAATGCCCAAAAATTCCATTTTAACGTTAAATATAATGAATACTAAATCCCTCCTGACCCCCACTAAATCTTTTAGTATTAAAATTTCTGCCCTATTTTATCCTAGTACACATTAAAAAAAAAGATTTAACACCATTAGTATAAAGAAATACCTCTGTATTATGAATTTATACCCCCCAGAGAATGCCCAAAAATTTCTATTGAACGTTAAATATTTGGTATACTAAATCCCTCCTGACCCCCACTAAACCATTAAGTATTAATATTTCTACCCTATTTTATCCTAATACACATCAAAACAAAGGATAAAGTACCATTAGCTTAAAGAAATACCCCTGTATTATGAATTTATAACCCCCTGAGTATACCCAAAAATTTCCATTTGACGTTAAATATAATGAATACTAAATCCCTCCTGACCCCCACTTCATCTTTTAGAAATAAAATTTCTGCCCTATTTTATCCTAGTACACATTAAAAAAAAGATTTAACACCATTAGTATAAAGAAATACCTCTGTATTATGAATTTATACCCCCCAGAGAATGTCCAAAAATTTCCATTGAACGTTAAATATATGGTATACTAAATCCCTCCTGACCCCCACTGAACCTTTAAGTATTAAAATTTCTACCCTATTTTATCCTAATACACATCAAAACAAAGGATAAAATACCATTAGCTTAAAGAAATAACCCTGTATTATGAATTTATACCCCTCTTATAATACCCAAAAATTTCCATTTGACGTTAAATATAATGAATACTAAATCCCTCCTGACCCCCACTTAATCTTTTAGAAATAAAATTTCTGCCCTATTTTATCCTAGTACACATTAAAAAAAAGATTTAACACCATTAGTATAAAGAAATACCTCTGTATTATGAATTTATTACCCCCAGAGAATGTCCAAAAATTTCCATTGAACGTTAAATATATGGTATACTAAATCCCTCCTGACCCCCACTGAACCTTTAAGTATTAAAATTTCTACCGTATTTTATCCTAATACACATCAAAACAAAGGATAAAATACCATTAGCTTAAAGAAATAATCCTGTATTATGAATTTATACCCCTCTTATAATACCCTAAAATTTCCATTTGACGTTAAATATAATGAATACTAAATCCCTCCTGACCCCCACTTAATCTTTTAGAAATAAAATTTCTGCCCTATTTTATCCTAGTATTGTCACATCAAAACAAAGGATAACATACAATTAGCTTAAAGAAATACCCCTGTATTATGAATTTATGCCCCTCTGAGATTGCCCAAAAATTTCCATTGAACGTTAAATATTTGGTATACTAAATCCCTCCTGACCCCCACTAAACCATTAAGTATTAATATTTCTACCCTATTTTATCCTAATACACATCAAAACAAAGGATAAAATACCATGAGCTTAAAGAAAAAGCCCTGCATTATTAGTTTATACCCCCCTGAGAATACCAAAAAATTTCAATTTGACATTAAATATAAAGCATTCTAAATCCCTCCTGACCCCAACTTAACCTCTAAGTATGAATATTTGTGCCCTATTTCATCCAAGTACACATAAAAACAAAAGATTTAACACCATTAGTATAAAAAAATACCTCTGTATTATCAATTAATACCCCCCAGAGAATGCCCAAAAATTTCCATTGAACGTTAAATATTTGGTATACTAAATCCCTCCTGACCCCCACTAAACCATTAAGTATTAATATTTCTACCCTATTTTATCCTAATACACATCAAAACAAAGGATAAAGTACCATTAGCTTAAAGAAATACCCCTGTATTATGAATTTATAACCCCCTGAGAATACCAAAAAATTTCAATTTGCCGTTAAATATAAAGCATACTAAATCCCTCCTGACCCCCACTAAACCTATAAGTATTAATATTTCTACCCTATTTTATCCAAGTACACATAAAAACAAAGGATAGAATACTTTTAGTATAAAGAAATACCTCTGTATTATGAATTTATACCCCCCAGAGAATGCCCAAAAATTTCCAATTGACGTTAAATATTTGGTATCCTAAATCCCTCCTGCCCCCAATACACCTCTAATTATTAATATTTCAACCCTATTTTATCCTAAAACATATTAAAACAAAGGATTTAGCAGCATTAGTTTAAAGAAATACCTCTGTATTATGAATTTATAACCCCCTAAGAATATCCAAAAATTTCAATTTGACGTTAAATATTTGGTATACAAAATCCCTCCTGACCCCCACTAAACCTTTAAGTATTAATATTTCTACCCTATTTTATCCTAATACACATCAAAACAAAGGATAAAATACCATTAGCTTAAAGAAATACCCCTGTATTGTGAATTTATACCCTCCTGAGTATACCCAAAAATTCCATTTTGACGTTAAATATTATGAATACTAAATCCCTCCTGACCCCCACTAAATCTTTTAGTATCAAAATTTCTGCCCTATTTTATCCTAGTACACATTAAAACAAAAGAGTAAACACCATTAGTTTAACAAAATACCCCTGTATTATGAATTTATACCCCCAAGAGAATGCCCAAAAATTTCCATAGAAAATTAAATATTTGGTATACCAATCCCTCCTGACTCCCACTAAACCTTTACATATTAATATTTCTACCCTATTTTATCCTAATACACATCAAAACAAAGGATTAAATACCATTAGCTTAAAGAAATACCCCTGTATTATGAATTTATGCCCCTCTGAGAATACCCAAAAATTTCCATTTCACGTTAAATATAATGAATACTAAATCCCTCCTGACCCCCACTAAACCTATGAGTATTAATATTTCTACCCTATTTTATCATAATACACATTAAAACAAAGGATTTAGCAGCATTAGTTCAAAGAAAAAGCCCTGCATTATGAATTTATACCACCCTTAGAATACCCAAAAATTTCAATTTGACGTTAAATATATGACATACTAAATCCCTTTGGAAACCCTCTATATCTGTAAGTGTCAATATTTCTACCCTTTATTATCTTTATACATACTAAAAACAAGGAGATATCACCACTAGTTAAAAGGAATACCCCTGTATTATGAATTTATACCTGCCAAAGTAAACCCATAATTTTGAATTTCCCGCTATTTATATGGTATACTAAATTCCTTTGGACAACCCCTTAATCTTATCCATCAATATTTCCACCCTCATTTATCCTTATATACATTAAAACAAAGATGTCAGGACCCACAGATAACAGGAGAATCATTGTATTATCAATTTATACCCCCCTGAGTATACCAAGAAATTTCAATTTGACATTAAATATAAGGCATACTAAATCCCTTCAGAAACCCTCTAATCTTTGAATATCAATATTTCAGCCCTTATTCACCCTAATACACATGGAAACAAAGGAATTAAGACCCTTAGTTAATAGAATTACCCCTTTGCTATGAATTTATACCCACCTAAGTGAACCTATGAATTTCAATTTACTGGAAATAATATAGTATACTGAATCCATTATCACCCCCACTAAATCTCTAAGTATGAACAATTCAACCTTAATTTATCCTAATACACATTAAAATGAAGGAATAAGGACCACTAGATCAAAGTATTTCCTCTTAATGATGAATTTATACTCCCCTCATTATACCAATAAATTTCAATTTGACGTTAAATATTGGGCATATTAAGACCCTTTGGAAACCCTCTAAATCTCAAAGTATCAATAGTTCAACCCTTTTTTATACTAACACTAATCAAAACAAAGTAATTAGAACACTTATTTAAAGGAATTACCCCTCTGTTTTTAATTTATACCAATCTGAGTATTCCCATAAATTTCAATTTGAAGTTAAATATTTGGCATACTAAATCCCTTCAGAAACCCTCTAATCTCTGAATATCAATATTTCAGCCCTTATTTACCCTAATACACATGGAAACAAAGGAATTAGGACCCTTAGTTAAAAAAATTACCCCTCTGCTATGAATTTATACCCATCTAAGAGAACCTATAATTTTCAATTTACCAAAAATAATATGGTATACTAAATCCATTATGACCCCCACTTTATCTATAAGTATGAACAATTCAACCATAATTTATCCTAATACACATTATAACAAAGGAATAAGAACCACTAGATCAAAGGATTACCTCTCAATTATGAATTTATACCCCCCTAAGTGAACCCATAAATTTCAATTTGACGTTAAAAATAGTGCAAACTAAATCTCCTCTGACACCCTCTAAATCTTTAAGTATGAATATTTTAACCCTAATTTATCCTAATATACATAAAAGCAAAAGAAATAACCACATTAGTTTAAAGTATCACCCCTTTTTTGAGAATTTGGAGCCCCTTAAGTGTTACCATAATGTTAAATTAAATGTTACAGATATGGTAGCGACATCTTTAAAGTTGTCGATCATGATCATTATCCTTACGTTAATTCAAGTATTTCGACATCCTGTCAATGCGATAACCCTTAAAAGTTAACGATATTGACTTAATTTTAACGATTTTGATCCGCTCAAAAAATTTACCCTATCAGTGATGATGAGGAAAAAAGTGACAAAAACAGGGTCACGGTACTCCGAAGTTATCTATTATTTTGAAAATCTTTACGTTATTTCAAGTTTTTCGACATCAGATCAATGCGATAATCCTAAGTAG
The DNA here is from genome assembly GCF_025612915.1 of Magallana angulata. Classification (NCBI taxonomy): domain Eukaryota; kingdom Metazoa; phylum Mollusca; class Bivalvia; order Ostreida; family Ostreidae; genus Magallana; species Magallana angulata. The sequence continues at coordinate 329,972 of NW_026441831.1, forward strand.
TTAACGATATAATCTTGATTTGAATGATTTATATCCGTTCAACAATTTTCACTTTCCCCCACTTTCCAAAAGATTAAGTTACGAGGCACAGGACCAAGCCCGTGGTTAGACATGTCGTGGAGATCTGGGCCGCTATGGGGAATCTTGGATATTTTGACGCGGAATATGGTCTCGCGACATAAAATAAAGTGGATTACATAAAAAAGTTACCGATATAATCATTTTATAGATCTATTTTGACGCTTTTTGGATTTCCATTTGGACTTAGAATTTTTCAGCGAAAATGCAAATTACAGGAGAGCACAGGGTAAACCGTACAAAATAGGATCCTTCTTTGCATATATCTGAGATATATCCACCGAAACATGATAATTTCTCCCCATGAGTTCAGAATATAGGAATAAATAAAAAAATAAGAGCCGAAAAGGGATGTTTTTAGTGGAAAAATAGAGATTTTAGGGGGTCTCAAGGTCATTAACCTAAGATAGGTTAAATGTTTGCATATATTTAAGATACATGTGATAAACCATAATGATTAATGCAAAAAAGTCTGCTAAACCTGCATAAATAAAAGAATTAGAGCCAAAAAAGGACAAATTGACCATTGAGTTACCAAAAATGTGCCACATTGTAAGTTACAATACTCATTAATTAGATGTCCCAGGTGAGCTAAAAGTGACTAAAGTTAATGAGTATTGTCCAAAGTATCATTAGTAACCAATTGTTTTCCAATTACAGCATTAGAAATGCTAACCCCAGCATTGGACCATTTACTATATAACATGATTAAAAAAATTAAGTTACAAAGCACACTTTTTAGAAGTAGTCCTCTGACGTTATTTCCGGTGATTTCTGTACCAAGTCTAGCTAAAGTATACAACTCATTAAAATCTTGCTAATTATACCTGAAAATAACTACTAGAACCAAAAAATGAGCTAACCACAGGTGGTTGAAAAGTGTGCTTTTGTAACTTAATCCCAAAAATCGAAAATTTTGAAAAATGCGATTTTTTCCAAAAAAAACCGATTTTTGAGCAGGAATAAAAGCATAACAGTGTTCTTTATCTAAATTCCAATGTTTCCACCAAGTTTGAATGCTCTACGACGATAAATAAGAAAAGTGTTGAGGAAGACTGAATTTTTTGCACCATAGTGAAGATGATCTGGAGATTTGTATACCCCACCAGACCTAAATTTTTTCCTGAATTTTGACAGCTTTTTTACTTTTAGGGGGTTAGGTGGGGGTTTGAATCCATCTTAAAAAACAGAGAGCTAACCCCAATTGGCCACCCAAAACGTTTCTAACCCCCTGTAAATAAAGGACCAAAATGAAAAGTGTGATTTGTAACTTAAAAAATTTTTGAGTTCCAAATTTTTTGACTTCCAATAGGGGGTTAGAGGACTTTTTCATTTTAGATTGTAGTTTTGACCTATATAAACAATCTAAAACAAACAGGTCCTCTAACCCCGGGGTTTAAAGCCCTAACCCCAGCCTTTGAAAGATTAAGTTACAAAAAGTGTACCGCCGACGCTAATTAGGGTTAGGGTTAGGGTTAGGGTTAGGGTTAGGGTTAGGGTTAGGGTTAGGGTTAGGGTTAGGGTTAGGGTTAGGGTTAGGGTTAGGGTTAGGGTTAGGGTTAGGGTTAGGGTTAGGGGTTGGGTTTGGGTTAGGGTTAGGGTTAGGGTTAGGGTTAGGGTTAGGGTTAGGGTTAGGGTTAGGGTTAGGGTTAGGGTTAGGGTTAGGTTAGGGTTAGGGTTAGGGTTAGGGTTAGGGTTAGGGTTAGGGTTAGGGTTAGGGTTAGGGTTAGGGTTAGGGGAGTGGGTCAAAAAGCACACTTTTTGTAACTTAAAAACACACTTTTTGTAACTTAAGCCAAAAAAGTGTGCTTTGTAACTTAAAAAAGTGTGCTTTTGTAACTTAAGAGTGTGCTTTGTAACTTATAAAGTGTTAATCGTAACATAAAGTTTCGGGGTTTGCCGAATTTGTCTGTTTTCATTTTTGACCATTAGCGTATCCTTAAATAACATCGAAAACGGTCTCTAACCCTCTGGGTCCCGTCGCAATATCTTCGATTGTCTCTGAGATAGCTAACCCCGGTAGCGACACTTTTGTAACTTAAGGACCATCACGGATCAGATATCCAGAGTCGGGGGGTGAAATTGTTGAACGCTTATAAATCGTTAAAATAAACATTATATCGTTAACTAATGAGGTTTATCGCATTGTCTGGACATCGAAATACTTGAATTTACATAAACGTATTCATGTTGCTGTCTATTTTTGGAGATTTTCTGACCCGAACTAGTCACTTGATGTATTTTATTATTTGATAGGGTGAATTTTTTGAGCGAGTCGAAATCGACAAAAACTCGATTAAATTATTACTCGATTAGTATTGTCGCATTGCCCTGTCATGGAAATACTTGAATTAATGTCAAGATAGTCGTTTTTCTCTATATTTTTGGAGATGTTTGAACCTGATTGTTATGTATTATCTATGCAGCTCTGACTATGCGGGGCCACTAGGCTATCTGCCCACTTTGCACCAGCTTTCTGTTCCATTATGCCTAGGGAGGGAATTGAACCCTTGTACATAGTCATAGAACTGCATACTACCTACAAGCAAACAAAATTTATCTCTGTCTCTCTCTTTCTCTCTCTCAATTAGATTACATATTCACCAATACAGCTGATATGGTGTATTCGAGCACATTTCCTGTTATCAACCAGGAAAGGAGTGGGTTCAATTCCCACTGTCAACAAAAAATGGTGATACATGCACAATCTTATAAGTATCTTTTGTCAAGCACAACACTTCTTCTTATAGCTATTTGTGACATTTTCTCTAAGAAGCACTTTGAATGTTTTAGAAGCAATTTGTCCTATCATTATGTATACAGTTCTGACTATGTGGGGCCACTAGGCTATCTGCCCGCTTTGCACCAGCTTGTTCCATTATGCCTAGGGAGGGAATCGAACCCTCGTACATAGTCATAGAACTGAACTACTTACAAAGATCTCTCTCTCTCTCTATCTCTCTCTTAATTAGACTACATAATCACCAATAAAGCTGGTATGGTGTATTCGAGCACATTTCCTGTTACCCCCCAGGAAAAGGAGTGGGTTCAATTCCCACTATCAACAGAAAATAGGTGATACATGTACAATCTAATGGTTAACTTTTATCAAACAAAACACTTGTTCTTATAACTATCTGTGTCATTTTCTCTAAGTAGCACTTTGAATGTTTTAGAAGCAATTAATTCTATCGTTATGTATACAGCTCTGACTATGCGGGGCCACTAGGCTATCTGCCCTCTTTGCACCAGCTTGTTCCATTATGCCTAGGGAGGGAATTGAACCCTCGTACATAGTCATTGAACTGTACCATTTACAAACAAAGATCTCTCTCTCTTTCTCTCTCTCTGAATTAGATTTTGTAATCATCAATAAAGCTGATATGATGTATTTGAGCACATTTTATGTTATCAACCATGAAAAAGAGTGGATTTAATTCCTACTAGCAATAGAAAAAAAGAATACATGTACAATCTACTGGTTAACTTTTATCAAGCACAACACTTCTTCTATTTGTGACATTTTCTCTAAGAAGCACTTTAAATGTTTTTGAATCAATTTATTCTATCATGATTATAATTACAGCTCTGACTATGCGGGGCCACTAGGCTATCTGCCCGCTTTGCACCAGCTTTCTGTTCCATAATGCCTAGGGAGGGAATCGAACCCTCGTGCATAGTCATGGAACTGTACTACTTAAAAACAAAAAATAAACGGTTTAAAGGTTATTTAGCTGATAATCCTTCAGCATATGGAGAAGACCATCTCAGTAGTGTACATGAAGGGGTGGATACTGAACTTATAGCTAAATACATTAAATTTCATCCTGTTTCTACAGGATTAAAAGATAAAAATACCAAAGCAAAGTGATTAAGAATATAGATTTTTAAATGATAAATTCATAACAATGGCTTTCCTACAGGGGGTGTAAGTTCAAAATAATATGATTATCCTCTAAACTAATGGTCATTACTTCTTTGTATCAAGGTAACTTAGGATAAATTAGGATATAAATACTGATCTATTAAGATTAAGGGGGTTTACTTAGCGGTTAACGATACTGATTTTTCAATGATAAAATGAAAATTATGGGTTTTCTGATGGGGGTTTGATTTCGAAATAAAGGGATTTTTCCTAAAGGTAAAGGTGTTTATTACTTTGTATTGATGTGATATAGGTTAAATTAGGGAACAAATATTGATCCCAAAAGATTTAGGGAGTTTCTTAAGTGATTAACTATACCGATTTTCAACAAGAAATTGAAAATTATGGATTGTTTTAGGGGGGTATAATTTCTTAATGAAAGAATTTTTCCTGAAACTAATGCTGATTATTTCTTTGTATTTATGTAGTCAAGAAGAAATGAGGGTGTAAGTCTTAATTCCAAACGTTTTTGGGGGTCTACTAAGCGTTTAACTATATCCATTTTTGAACGTTAAACTGAAGAATATGGGTTCTTTCCTAGGGATGTAATTTCTTAATTAAATGATTTTTCATTTAACTAATGCTGTTTAATTCTTGGTATTATTGTAATAAAGGATAAATGAGGGTTGAGGTAACAATTCTGAAACATTTATGGGGTCTCTCAAGCGTTTAAGTATTACCGTTTGTTAATGCTAAAATAAAAAAATTGGTTCTTTCTTGGAGTTGATATTTCATAATGAAATGATTTTGCCTTCAACTATTGCTGTTTATTTCTTTGTATTCATGTAATGAAGAATAAATACGCATGTAGGTATTCATAACAAAAGATTTAGGGAGTTTCCTAAATGATTTACTACACTGATTTTTTAACGATAAAATGAAAATTATGGGTTTTCCCTGAAGGTGTTATTTCTCAATAAAAGGATTTTTTCCTGAAACTAAAGCTGATTATTTCTTTGTATTAATGCACTAAAGGAGAATTGAGAGTTTAAGTCATAATCTCAAAAGTTTTAGGAGGTCTACTAAGCGTTTAACTATATCCATTTTTTAACGTTAAAATGAAGAATATGGGTTCCTTCATGGGGATGTAATTTCTTAATAAAAAGATTTTTCATTTGACTAATGCTGTTTATTTCTTTGTATTCATGTAATTAAGATTATATAAGGGCGTAAGTATTCATACCAAAAGATTTAGGGAGTCTCTTAAGCGTTTAATTATATCAGTTTGTTAACGTTAAAACGAAGAATATGGGCTCCTTCATGGGGGTGTAATTTCTAAATAAAAAGATTTTGCCATAAATTAATGCAATTTATTTCTTTGTATTCATGTAATTAAGGATATATAAGGGTGTTAGCATTCATACCAAAAGATTTAGGGAGTTTCCTTAATGATTTAATATACTGAATTTTAAACGATAAACAGAAAATTATGAGTTTTCTTAGGGGGTGTAATTTCTTTATAAAAGGATTTTGCCTAAAGCTAATGCTGATTATTTCTTTGTATTAATGTATTAAAGGATAAATTAGGGTGTAAGTATTAATTTTTAAACATTTATGGAGTCTCTTAAGCGTTTAAGTATATCCATTTGTTAACGTTAAAATGAATAATATGGGTTCCTTCATGGGGGTGTTATTTTTTAATAAAATGATTTTGCCTTAAACTATTGCTGTTTATTTCTTTGTATTCATGTAATTAAGGATATAAAAGGGTGTAGGTATTCATACTAAAAGATTAATGAGTTTCCTAACTGATTTACTACACTGATTTTTTAACGATAAAATGAAAATTTTGAGTTTTCTCAGGGGGTGTTATTTCTCAATAAAAGGATTTTCCCTAAAACTAAAGCTGATTATTTCTTTGCATTAATGCACTAAAGGAGAATTGATGGTGTAAGTCTTAATCCCAAAAGTTTTTGGGGGTCTTCTTAGCGTTTAACTATACCTATTTTTGAACGTTAAAATGAAGAATATGGGTTCCTTCCTGAGGATGTCATTTTTTAATTAAGTGATGTTTCATTTAACTGATTTTGTTTATTTCTTTGTATTCATGTAATTAAGGATATATAAGGGTGTTAGCATTCATACCAAAAGATTTAGGGAGTTTCCTTAATGATTTAATATACTGAATTTTTAACGATAAACAGAAAATTATGAGTTTTCTCACGGGGTGTAATTTCTTTATAAAAGGATTTTGCCTAAAGCTAATGCTAATTATTACTTTGTATTAATGTATTAAAGGACAAATTGGGGTGTAAGTATTAATTTTTAAACATTTATGGAGTCTCTTAAGCGTTTAAGTATATCCATTTGTTAACGTTAAAATGAATAATATGGGTTCCTTCATGGGGGTGTTATTTTTTAATAAAATGATTTTGCCTTAAACTATTGCTGTTTATTTCTTTGTATTCATGTAATTAAGGATATAAAAGGGTGTAGGTATTCATACTAAAAGATTAAGGAGTTTCCTAACTGATTTACTACACTGATTTTTTAACGATAAAATGAAAATTTTGAGTTTTCTCAGGGGGTGTTATTTCTCAATAAAAGGATTTTCCCTAAAACTAAAGCTGATTATTTCTTTGCATTAATGCACTAAAGGAGAATTGATGGTGTAAGTCTTAATCCCAAAAGTTTTTGGGTGTCTTCTTAGCGTTTAACTATACCTATTTTTGAACGTTAAAATGAAGAATATGGGTTCCTTCCTGAGGATGTCATTTTTTAATTAAGTGATGTTTCATTTAACTGATTTTGTTTATTTCTTCGTATTCATGTAATTAAGGATAAATAAGGGTGTTAGCATTCATACCAAAAGATTTAGGGAGTTTCCTTAATGATTTAATATACTGAATTTTTAACGATAAACAGAAAATTATGAGTTTTCTCAGGGGGTGTAATTTCTTTATAAAAGGATTTTGCCTAAAGCTAATGCTAATTATTTCTTTGTATTAATGTATTAAAGGACAAATTGGGGTGTAAGTATTAATTTTTAAACATTTATGGAGTCTCTTAAGCGTTTAAGTATATCCATTTGTTAACGTTAAAATGAATAATATGGGTTCCTTCATGGGGGTGATATTTCTTAAAAAAATGATTTTGCCTAAAACAATTGCTGTTTATTTCTTTGTATTCATGTAATTAAGGATATATAAGGGTGTAAGTATTCATACCAAAAGATTAAGGAGTTTCCTAACTGATTTACTACACTGATTTTTTAACGATAAAATGAAAATTTTGAGTTTTCTCAGGGGGTGTTATTTCTCAATAAAAGGATTTTTTCTAAAACTAAAGCTGATTATTTCTTTGTATTAATGCACTAAAGAAGAATTGATGGTGTAAGTCTTAATCCCAAAAGTTTTTGGGGGTCTTCTTAGCGTTTAACTATACCTATTTTTGAACATTAAAATGAAGAATATGGGTTTCTTGCTGAGGATGTCATTTTTTAATAAAGTGATTTTTCATTTAACTGATTTTGTTTATTTCTTCGTATTCATGTAATAAAGGATATATAAGGGTGTTAGCATTCATACCAAAAGATTTAGGGAGTTTCCTTAATGATTTAATATACTGAATTTTTAACGATAAACAGAAAATTATGAGTTTTCTTAGGGGGTGATATTTCTTTATAAAAGGATTTTGCCTAAAGCTAATGCTAATTATTTCTTTGTATTAATGTATTTAAGGATAAATTAGGGTGTAAGTATTAATTTTTAAACATTTATGAAGTCTCTTAAGCGTTTAAGTATATCCATTTGTTAACGTTAAAATGAATAATATGGGTTCCTTCATGGGGGTGTTATTTCTTAATAAAATGATTTTGCCTAAAACTATTGCTGTTTATTTCTTTGTATTCATGTAATTAAGGATATATAAGGGTGTAAGTATTAATACCAAAAGATTAAGGAGTTTCCTAACTGATTTACTACACTGATTTTTCAACGATAAAATGAAAAATTTGAGTTTTCTCAGGGGGTGTTATTTCTCAATAAAAGGATTTTTCCTGAAACTAAAGCTGATTATTTCTTTGCATTAATGCACTAAAGGAGAATTGATGGTGTAAGTCTTAATCCCAAAAGTTTTTGGGGGTCTACTTAGCGTTTAACTATACCTATTTTTGAACGTTAAAATGAAGAATATGGGTTCCTTCCTGAGGATGTCATTTTTTAATAAAGTGATTTTTCATTTAACTGATTTTGTTTATTTCTTTGTATTCATGTAATCAAGGATATATAAGGGTGTAAGTATTCATATCAAAAGATTTAGGGAGTTTCCAAACTAATTAAGTCTACTGATTTTTTTAACGATAAACAGAATATTTT